>NW_006921668.1:8923833-8926164 GCF_000298275.1 Orycteropus afer afer
TTGAATTCTCTTCAGAAAGATCTTACTTGCATGCAATATTAATGATATTGTTCAATAATTTCCACATTCTGTGGGATCACCTTTCTTGGGAATGGGTACAAATATGGATCTCTTTCAGTCAGTTGGCCAGGTAGCTGTCTTCCAAATCTCTTGGCATAACCGAGTGAGTACCTCCAGTGCGGCATCCATTTGTTGAAATATCTCAATGGGTATTCCATCAATTCCTGGAGCCTTGTTCTTTGCCAATTCCTTCATTGCAGCTTCAGCTTCCTCCTTCAAGACCATTGGTTCTAGATCATATGACATGTCCTGAAACAGATGAAGATCAATCAGGTCTTTTTGGTACAGTGACTGTATATTCCTTCCATCTTCTTTTGATTTTTCCTGCATCATTCAATATTTGGCCCGTAGAATCTTCCAATATTGCAACTCAAGGCTTAATTTTTTTTCTCAATTCTTTCAGCTTGAGAAATGCTGAGCCTGTTCTTCCCTTTTAGTTTTCTAACTCCAGGTCTTTGCACATTTCATTATAGTAATTGGCTTTCTCTTCTCGAACTGCTCTTTGAAATCTTCAGTTAAATTCTTTTATCTTGTCATTTCTTCCATTTGCTTTATCTACTTTCCACTCAAGGGCAAGTTTCAGAGTCTCTTTGGTCATCCATTTTGGTCTTCTCTTCTTTTGTTGTTTTTTTAGTGGCCTCTTGGTTTGTTCATGGATGATGCTCTTGATGTCATCCCACAATTCTTCTGGTTTTCTATCATTGGTATTCAATGCATCAAATCTATTCTTTAGGTATTCTCTAAATTCAGGAAGATATTCCAGATCATATTTTGGCTCTCGTGGACTTGTTTTAATTGTCTTTAACTTCAAGTTGAACTTGCGTAGGAGCAGTTGATGGTCTGTTGCATGATCAGCTCCTGACCTGGTTTTGGCTGAAGATATTGAGCTTCTCCATCGCCTCTTGCCACAGATGTAATCAATTTGATTCCTGTGTGTTCCATCTGGTGAAGTCAAGGTGTACAGCCACCGCTTGTGTTGTTGAAAAAGGTGTTTGCAATGAATAAGTTGTTGGTCTTGCGAAATTCTACCAAGCGAATTCCAACATTATTTCTGTCAGCAAGGCCAAATTTTCCAACTACTGGTAATCCTTCTTTGTTTTCAACTTTTGCATTTCAGTCACCAGTGATTACTAACACATCCTGATTGCATGTTTGGTCAATTTCAGACTGCAGAAGTTGATAAAAATCTTCAATTTCCTCATCTTTGGCTTTGGTGGTTGGGGCATAAATTTGAATAATAGGCATATTAATGGGTCTTCCTTGTAAGAGTATGGATATTATCCTATCACTGACAGCATTGTACTTCAGGACAGATCTTGAAACATCCTTTGTGATGATGAATGCCATGCCATTCCTCTTCAATTTGTCATTACTGGCATAGTAGATTATATGGTTGTCTGATTCAAAATGGCCCAAACCAGTCCATTTCAGCTCACTAATGCCTAGGATATCAATCTTATACATTTTATTTCATTTTTGACAACTTCCAATTTTCCTAGATTCATACTTCGTACATTCCATGTTCTGATTACTAATGGATGTTTGCAGCTGTTTCTCCTCAATTTGAGTGGTGCCACATCAGCAAATGGAGGTCTTGATAGCTTTACCCTATCCATATGTGTAAGACTGGTTTTACTCTGATAATGCAGCTCTTGACCAGTCCTATTTTTAGAGCTTTCTAACCCAAGTGACTCATCTTCCTCCTCTGTATTGGACAATGTTTCTGTACTACTCATAAAGTTGTGCAGTAATGTATCAGATAGTGTTTCTCTCTATTCATAAGGTTTTCCCTGGCCAATTCTTTGAGAAGTGGATGGCCTCCTCCTTCTTCCTAGTCTGTCTCCGTCTGCAAGCCAGGCTGATACCTGTGCACCATGTGCACCCCACTGGGTTTGAAGCACCAGTGGCATAACATCAAGACTCACAACAACACATCACTACAGTAGGACAAACCAACAGACAGATTTGTCTCCCTTAGCTGTTGGAAACCTCTCCAACCATCCTTACCTGGATCCTGTGACTGACTCCTCACTCTGACCCAGTCCCCTTGGACTTTTCCGTCCTTTCCCTGCTTTCCCACCTTGCCACTTGTGGGGCGTGGCATGGGTTCCCTCTCCTCACCTGGATCCCTGCAACTGACTCCTGGATCTGTTCTGGTCCCCTTTGCCTCTTCTGTCCTTTCCCTGCTCTCCCGCCTTGCCACTTGTGGAGTGTGGCCTGGGTTTCCTCTCCTCACCTGGATCCCAGCAGGTGACTCCTCCAAAACTTATA
>NW_006921668.1:8926414-8940300 GCF_000298275.1 Orycteropus afer afer
CAAGTCCAAAGTTCTTGGATCAAACATCAAGCTGGAGGCTTTTCCGGACTCTTGCAACTGCAGGGACCAAGGAGCTCAATGTTTGCAGGCAGTATACTGACTATTGACTCCAACTAATGATGAATCCAAGTTCTCCAGGCCGAATGGTGGATTTTTCACTCACAGACAATTGTAGGCAGCACAACAGAATCCCAATACAAGGTTATCCATTACAAAATAGGAGATTGGTTGAATAAAATAGGGTGCATATACACAATGGAGTACTATGTAGCTACTAGGTCTTGAACACACAGGTTCGTGGTCAGGAGCTTGTCCTGCCACATGAGGAAGAGATGAGGATCTGAGAGAGGACCAAGGCAGCAGCAGCAGCTATGAAGACTAACAGCATTTATAAACAAATAACAGCAACACCTTGCATACACACACACACACAGAGGCAGAGAGAGAGAGCTCTGGTGGTGTAGTGCCTAAGACATTTGATGTGAACCAGGAGGCTGGCAGTTCAAACCCACTAGCCACTCCGTGGAAAGAAAGTTGTGCAATCTACTTCTGTACTGCTACTGCCTCAGAGACCCAAGGAGAGGTCAATATGAATCTGAATCCACTTAACGGCAGTGATTTTGGTTTTGGGTTCATGTATGTGTGTGTGTGTGTGTATGTATGTATGTATATGTATGTGTGTGTGTGTGTGTGTGTATTTTTTCCCATCTACCACTCATCTGTCGGTTTGTTGTACTGTGGTATTGTGGTGGCTTGCATGTTGATATAAGGCTGGAGGCTATGCCAATGACTATGCCCCAGCTGGGTCACCCACAGTGGACAGGTTTCTGTGGAGCTTTCAGACTAAGATAGACTGAGAAGAAGGATGGGCTATCCACTTCCAAAAATATTGGCCAGTGCAAACGTTATGAATAGCACTGAAATGCTGTCTGACACATTACTGGATAACTTTGTGAATAGCCGTGAAACATTGTCTGATATAGCGCCAGAAGATGAGCCCCTCAAGTTGGAAGACACTCAGAATACACCTGGGGAAGAGCTGCCTCCTCAAAGTAGAGTCAACTTTAATGATGTAGGTGGAGTGAAGTTTCAGGACCTTCATCTGATGATAGGGTGCAACTCAGAATGGGAAGAAAGAGCTACAAACATCCATTGATAATCAATCAGAATGTGGAATGTATAAAGTATGAATCTGTGAAAATTCGAAACTGTCAAAAAGTGAAGTGGAACGCATAAAGACTTATATCCGAGGTATTGTTGTTTTTGTTAGATGCTGTTGAGTTGTCTCCGACTCATAGCAGCCTCATGTATGGCAGAATGAAACACTGCCCAGTCCAGTGCCAGCCCCACAATCTTTGCTGTACCTGATCCCATCATTGCAGTCACTGTGTCAATCCATCTTGTTGAGGACCTTCCCCCTTTTCGTTGACCCTGCACTTGCCAAGCATGATATCCTTCTCCAGGGAATGGTCCCTTCTTACATGACTAAAGTAAATGGTACGAAGTCTGGCCATTCTTGCTTCCAAGGAGCATTCTGGCTGCACTTCTTACAGGACAGATTTGTTAGTTCTTTTAGTAGTCCATGGGAGCTCTGGTAGCATAGTGCCTAAGGCAGCTGACTGCTAACCAGAAGGCTGGCGGTTCAAACCTACCAGCCACTCCTCGGAACAAAGGTTGGGCAATCTACTTCCTTGTTGATACCACCTCAGAAACCCAAGGAGGGGTGGCTATGAGTTGGGTCTGACTTGACAGCACATAACAAGAACAACAACTTAGTAGTCCATGGTACTTTCAACATTCTTTGCCAACATCATAATTCAAAAGCATGGACTCTTCTTCAGTCTTCCTTTTTCATTGTCCAGCTCTCACATGCACATGAGGCAAATGAAAATATCATGGTTTGTGTCAAGTGCATCTTAGTCTTCAAGAAAACATCCTTGCTCCTCAGTACTTGAAAGAAGTCCTTTGTAGCAGATTTGCCCAATGCTATATGATGTATGATATCTTGACTGCTGCTTCCATTGGTGCTGATTGTAGAACCAAGTAATATGAAGTCTTTGACGTCAATCTTTTCTCCATTTATCATGATGGTACTTATAGGTCCATTTGTGAAGATTTTTGTTTTCTTCATATTGAGATATAATCCATAATGCAGACTGTATTCTTCAATCTTCCTCAGTAAGTGCTTCAAGTCGTCCTCATTTTCAGGAAGCAAAGTTGTGTCGTCTACATAATGCAGGTTGTTAATGAGTCTTCCTCCAATTCTGATTCCATGTTCTTCATATAGTCCAGCTTCTCAAATTATTTGCTCAGCATACAGACTGAATAAGTGTGGTGAAAGGATACAAACCTGACACACTCCCTTCTTGATTTTAAACCATGTAGTGTTCCCTTGTTCTGTTCAAATGACAGTCTCCTAGTCTACATACAAGTTCCTCATGAGCACAATTAAGTGTTCTGGAATCCCCATTTTTCCCAAAGTTATCCATAATTTGTTATGATCCACACAATTGAATGCCTTTGCATAGTCAATAAAATACAAGAAAATATCTTTCTGGTATTCTTTGCTTTGAGGCAAGATTCATCTGACATTGGCAATGATATCCCTCATTCCATGTCCTCTTCTGAATCCTGCTTGAATTTCTGGATGTTCTCTCTCAATATACTACTGTAACTGGTTTTGAATTATCTTCAGTAAGATTTTACTTGCATGTGATATTAATGATATTGTTTGATAATTTCTACATTCTGTGGGATCATCTTTCTTTGGAATGGGTACGAATATGGATTTTTTCAGTCAGTTGGCCAGGTAGCCGTTTTCCATATCTCTTAGCATAGCTGAGTGAGTGCCTTTACTGTGACATTAATTTGTTGAACCACCTCAATGGGTATCCTGTCAATTCCTGGAGCCTTGTTTTTTTGACACTTCTCTCAGCGCAGCTTAGGAGCTCAGGTAGCGTAGTGCCTAAGGCACTTGACTGCTAACTAGAAGGCTCGTGGTTCAAACTCACCAGCCACTCCTCAGAAGGAAGATGGGGCAATCTGCTTCCATAGTGATACTGCCTCAGAAACCCAAGGAGGGGTCATTATGAGCCGGGTCCCACTCGATTGCACATAACAACAACAACATCGGTGCAGCTTTGACTTTTTCATTCAGTACCATTGGTTCTTGATCATATGCCACCTCCTAAAAATGGATAAACATCAACCAATTCTTTTTGGTACAGTGACTCTGTGTATTCCTTCCATATTCTTTTGATGTTTCCTGGATCATTCACTATATTGCCCATAGAACCTTACAAAATTACAATGCGAGGCTTAAATTTCCTCTTCAATTCTTCCGGCTTCAGAAATGGTGAGTGTGTTCTTCCCTTTTTGGCTTTCCAACTCCATGTCTTTGCACATTTCATTATAATAATTGATTTTGTCTTCTCCAGCTGCTCTTTGAAATCTGTTTAGCTCTTTTATCTCGTCGTTTCTTCCATTTGCTTCAGCTACTCTCTGCTCAAGGGTAAGTTTCAGAGTCTCTTCTGACATCCACTTTGGTCTTTTCTTTCCTGTGCTTTTAATGACCTCTTGCTTTCTTCACAGTTGAAGTTCTTTATGTTATCCCACAATTACTCTGGTTTTTGGTTGTTGGTGTTTAATGCATCAAATTTATGCTTTAAATGGTCACTAAATTCAGGGAGTATATAATCAAGGTAATATTTTGGCTCTCGTGGACTCGTTTTAATTGTCTTTAACTCCACCTTGAACTTGCAAATGAGCAATTGATAGTCAATTCCACAAATAGCTCCTGGCCTTGTTTTGGTAGAAGATATTGAGCTTCTTCATTGCCTCTTGCAACAGATGTAGTCAATCTGATTCCTGTGTACTCCATCTGGCAAAGTTCATGTGTATAGCCACCATTTGTGTTGTTAAAAAAAGGTATTTACAATGAATAAGTCATTGATCCTGAAAAATTCATGTGATCAGATCTCCAGCATTATTTCTATCTCAAAGGCAAATTTTCCAACTACTGGTGATTTTCTTTGTTTCCAAATTTTGCATTCCAGTCACAAGTGATAATTAGCACATCTTGATTACATGTTTGGTAAATTTTATATCGCAGAAGTTGGTAAAAAGCTCAATTTCCTCATCTTTGTCTTAGGTGGTTGATGCGTAAATGTGAATAATAGTAGCATGAACTGGCTTTCCTTGTAGGTGTATGGATATTATTCTATCACTGACAGCATTGTACATCAAGATAGATCTTGAAACATTCTTTGTGATGATGAATGCCACACCATTCGTCTTCAATTTGTCATTCCAGGCGTAGTAGATTATATGGTTATCTGATTCCAGATGGCTAAAACCAGTCCATTTAGCTCACTAATGCCTAGGACATCAATCTTTATGCATTCCATTTCATTTTTGACAACTTCCAATTTTCCTAGATTCATACTTTGCATATTCCATGTTCCAATTATTAATGCATGTTTGCTGCTGTTTCTTCCCATATTGAGTCATGCCACTTCAGCAAATGGAGGCCCTGAAAGCTCTACTTTATCCATATCATTAAAGTAGGCTTTACTCTGATGAGGCAGCTCATTCCCAGTCATATTTTGAGTGCTTCCAACCTGAGAGGTTCATTTTCCAGCACTGTATCAGAAAATGTTTCAGAGCTATTCATAAAAGTTTCCAATAGTATATCAGATGGTGTTTCTCTACTATTCATAAGGTTTCCACTGGCCAGTTCTTTGAGAAGGGATAGCATCTTCCTTCCTCCAAGTCTGTCTCAGTCTGGAAGCTCCACTGAAACTGGTCTACCATGGGCACCCCTGCTGGCACAGCCTCACAACAACATGCAAGCCACCACATTACAACAAACCAAGAGACAAGTTCATCTCCCTTAGCTGTTCTAACTGCTCTGGTCACTTCCTGGGCTACCTAGGAATTGGTGAGCTGAAGTGGACTGGTATTTGTCATTTTGAATCAGATAATTATATGATCTACTCTGCCAACAATGACAAACTGAAGAGGAATGGTGTTGCATTTGTCATCGAAAAGAATGTTTAGGATCTACCCTGGATAAATGCTGTCAGTGATAGGATAATATCCTTATGCTTGAAAGGAAAACCAGTTAACACTACTATTATTCAAATTTACACATCAACCACTAAAGCCAAAGATGAAGAAACTGAAGACTTTTACCAATGTCTGTGGTCTAAAATTGACCTAACATGCAATCAAGATGTATTGATTATTACAGGTGATTGGAATGAGAAAGTTGGAAACAAAGAAGATGCATTGGTAGTGAGAAAACATAGCCTTGGTGACAGTAATGATGCTGGAGATTGCATGATAAAATTTTGCAAGACCAGGAACTTATTCATTGGAAATACCTTTTTTTCAACAACATAAATAGTGGCTATACATGTAGACCTCACCAGGTGAAATACACAGGAATCAGATATACTATATCTGTGGAAAGAGGCAATGGGGAAGCCCAATACCTTCTGCCAAAGCAAGGCCTTGAGCTGGTTATATACAAATTCAAGTTGAAGCTGAAGAAAATTAAAACAAGTCCATGAAAGCCAAAATACTACAACCTTGATTATATTTCTCCTGAATTTAGAGATCATCTGAGGAATAGATTTGATGCATTGAACACCAGTGACCAAAAAGACCTGATGAGTTGTGGGATGACATCAAGAACATCATCAACGAAGAAAGCAAAAGGTCATTAAAAAGATAGGAAAGGAAGAAAAGACCAAAATGCATACCAGAAGACACTTGGAATCTTGCTCTTGAATGGAGAGTAGCTAAAACAAATGGAAGAAATATTGAAATAAAAGAGCTGAACAGATTTCAAAAGCCATCTTGAGAAGAAAAAGTAATTTTATAATGATATGTACAAATACCTGGAGTTAGAAAACCAAAAGAGAAGAACATGCTTGGCATTTCTCAAGCTGAATTAACTGAAGAAAAAAAATTCAAGCTTCAAGTTGCAATATTGTAATATTTATGAGAAAAATATTGAATGATGCAGGAAGCATCAAAAGAAGATGGAAGGAATACACAGAGTTGCTGTACCGAAGAGAATTGATCTATGTTCAACTACTTCAGATGGTGGCATATGATCAAGAACCAATGGCATTGAAGGAAGAATTGCAAGCTGCATTGAAGGAATTGGTGAAACACAGGCCTCCAGGAAGGGACAGAATACCCATTGAAATCAAACAGATGCAGCACTGGAGATGTTTACTCACTTATGCCAAGAAATTTGGAAGACAGCTACCTGGCCAACTGACTGGAAAATATCCATATTTGTACCCATTCCAAAGAAAGGTGATGCAACAGAATGTGGTAATTATCAGACAATATCAACACAAGTAAAATTTTGTGAAGATAATTAAAAAAAAATGGTTGTAGCAGTGCATTGACTGAGAACTACCAGTAATTTAATTTGCATGTAGAAGAAGATGTGAAATGAGGAATACCTTTGCAGATGGATCTTGGCTGAATGCAAAGAATACCAGACAGATGTTTACCTGTGTTTTATTGACTATGTGAAGGCATTTGGCTATGTGAATCATAACAAATTATGGATAACATTGTGAAGAATGGGAATTCCAGGACACTTGATGGCACCTAACAGCAACAAAATCATAAATACTTATATAGACGTTACAAAGAAAAATAACAGAATATCCAGTTTAAAAAATAATTTATTACTAATAGGGTTGAAATCTCTTATATGCTTCTCCCTGTGTCCTAGGTATGTCCCTTAGAGAATCAAGCCTAGTGAGTTGATACATCTATATCTGTATCTATATCTCTGTATATATGTATTGATATTGATATACAGATAAAGACAGAGATTTAATTCAAGGAAATAACTCACATAATTTTGGTGGCTGACAAGTCCTAAATCCATAGGTTAGGTACACCTCTGTTGGTTCACGGGAATGTGGGGGCTGACAAATTCAAAATCTGCAGATCAGGTGGCAGGCTGGAGACTTCTGCAGGCTATGTCTCAAGTTCTAGAGCTCAGGCAATGAGAAGAGTGCATGGTTGAGAGAGAGAATAAGCTCTGCCAGAATATTCATTTATACTGTAGAGGCAGGCCACACAACTAAAGAAAATCCCCTTTCAGCTGATTGGTTGATCACAATAGGTCATATCATGGGCAGTAATTACATCACATCACATTACATTACATTACATTACATTACATTATATCACATTACATTACATTAGGGAACAACAACCAGTATCTGGCCAAACAACTGAGAAATCATAGCCTAGCCATGTTGACACATGAAATTAACCATCACGCTCTACTCTTTCAGATTACTCAAGAGTGATCACTATTTTATTTTGATCTGTTGTAATCATTTTATGATTTATATATATATCATACATTATTATATATTAATGTGTATAATTAATAATATAAATTATTATATATTAATATTATTATATATAGTCCATATAATATATATAGTCCATTATTACAGCTACTGTGGAAACCACTGGCTTCACATATTGTGAGTTAAGGCAGACTGTCGTTGTTGTTATGTGACATTGAGTCAGACCTGACTCGCAGCGACCCCTCCTTGGGTTTCTGAGGCAGTATCACTACAGAAGTAGATTGCCCAACTTTCCTTCCGAGTAGTGGTTGGTGGGTTTGAACCACCAGTCTTCTGGTTAGCAGTCAAGTGCCTTAGGCACTATGCTACCAGAGCTCCTTAAGGCAGACTGTTGTTATTTGCCATCGAGTCAGCCCTGACTCATAGCGACCCCTCGAATTTCCGAGGCAGTATCACTACGGAAGTAGGATTGCCCAACCTTCGACTAGAACATTCTAACTCCAAAGATCCATCAATCCTTTTTCGGTTTTTGAAGATAATTTGCGAAATGAGTCCCTAAAGGAGTTGTTACTTCCCCTGCTTTTCCACTCCAATTACTTCCACTAATTGTCTTACTTTGTGCTGCATTATTTTGTGGGCCTTATGTTATGTAATGACACATCACTTTTCTGAAGTACAGCATTTTATGTGACAGAGCAGGGGTAGGTTTATTTCAGAGATAAAAGGGAAGGATCTCTCAACTTCCCTTTCCTGCCCACTGGCTCATTAAGTGAACTTCTAACTTTCTAGCCTCATTCTTCTGACTAAAGATTTTACTTATCTTTTAAAAGCTAACTCAGTTCTCCTGGTGATTCATGAGATAACCAAGCTTCTTTTCTTATCAAGAAAAACAGAAATGTTCTTAATAACAGAACCAGAAAGAATTTTGCCCAGGGTTCTCAAAAGGGGAATAATTTGAAAAAAAAAAAAAATCATATCCTCAATGACATCAAATGCTACAGTGACTTTTCTAGGGCTGTTTTGATGTGCTGTTGTGTAATAGCTATTCTCCAGTGGGACAAATCCATGAACTTTACATTAAAATAAGTTTTTAGAGCTCAGAAGCAGGTAGTATTTTCCATAATAATAATAATTTAAAAAGTGAAAAATTAGACAGGTAATCTCCTTTATAAGAGTCACAGAAGAAGGAAACCTGTTCTAGTAGCACAGTCAGATTCGAGTGAGGTTACATCCTGTTCATCAGCCATCTGAATTTGCAATTAAACAAATTTCTGGTTCTTGTCTCACATGATCCAAAGGTTTGTATACATCACATTGATGGTTCAGTGGTAGAATTCTCACTTTCCATCTGGGAGACCAGTTTCGATTTTTGGTCAATACCTTTCATGTGTAGCCACCAGCCATCTGTCAGTGGTGGCTGGTGTGTTGCTCTGGTGTTAAACAAGTTTTAGTGGCACTTCCAGACTAAGATGAACTTGGAAGAAAGACATGGCAATTGTTTTTGAAAATTAGCCAATGGAAACCCTATGTATCACAATGGTCTGATTCACAACTGATCATGGGATGGCGCAGGACTGGGCAACATGGGATTACCATGTTGTTGTTGTTGTTATATGCCATCGAGTCAGACCTGTAGCTACTCCTCCTTGGGTTTCCAAGGAGGTATCACTATGGAAATAGATTGCCCAACCTTCCTTCTGAGGAGTGGCTGGTGGGTTACCATGAGTAGGGCCAATTCCATAGCAACAAAACTTGCCTACATGGAGAAATGCTTTCATGCCTTAGAGAACTAAAAAAATTGGGGTAGGGGGACAGTTGACATTTTAAACTAAAGTTTTAAAAATTATTATTGTGATGAAAAAAAATTTGAAACATACATTGATTCAAAAATTTCTACATATAAAATTCATTGACATTGATAACATTTTTCAAGTTGTGCAACCATTCTTTCTATCTTTTTCCAAATTATCCAACCACCAAGAATTCAATGCACCTTCAGCAAAAACTCTCCCTTTTCCCCTTCTTCTCACTTCTGATAGCCACTAATAATTTTTGGTTTCTGTATATTTGTTGATTTCATATTAGTAAGACCCTATAGCATTTGCCCTTTAGTGACTGACTTATTTTGCTCAGTATGTTTTCAAGGTTCATCCATGTTATGGCATGTATCAGGACTTCATTCCTCTTCATGATTGAGTAATATTCCATTGTATATATATACTGCATTTTGTTCATCCATTTAGTCAATTAATGGGTTAAACTGTATGTTTCTTAAACTACATGTTTAGCAATACTTCTGAAAATTTAAACCACATGTTAGCAGAAGAATTTAATTCCTGCCTATAAAATTGTGTTGTTGTAACAGTTTTTCTTTGAAAGGAAATGTAGCAGAGTAAATAAGTAATTATCTTTAGCACTTGCTTTCTAGCTGTTAATAGTTACTCAGTCCTCTGACTATAATTTAGAATCTGTTATTTGTCGCTTGATATTCTAGCCACCTAAACTACAAAGTACAAGTGCATAGCAGTTAGTGTCTAAGGCTTAAGACCCCAGATGTCTAGGTTTGGATCCTAGTTTGATTTAGGAAAATCACTGTTAGCATTTTTCCAAATCTATCTGTGCCTCAGTTTCCTAAGTTTTAAAATTGGAGTGATCATACTGATACTTTTTACTTTTAAGGATTTTAGTAAGAATTAAATAAACTAATAAGCCCAGAAAGATGTCTACTTCTGTTTTATTGACTATGCAAAGGCATTTGATTGTGTGGATCATGACAAATTCTGGATAACATTGAGAAGAATGGGGATTCCTGAGCACTTAATTGTACTCATGAGGAACCTATACTGCGACCAGGAGGCTGTCGTTCGAACGGAACAAGGGAACACTGCATGGTTTAAAATCAGGAAGGGAGGGCATCAGGTTGTATCCTTTCCCCATACTTATTCAATCTATATGCTGATCAAATAATCCGAGAAGCTGGACTATCTGAAGAAAAATGTGGCATCAGGATTGGAGGAAGAATCATTAACAACCTGAGATACGCAGACGATACAACTTTGCTTGCTGAAAGTGAGGATGACTTTAGGTATCTACTGATGAAGGTTGAAGAATATAGTCTGCAAGTATGGATTACGTCTCAATATAAAGAAAACAAAAATCCTCACAACTGGACCAATGAGCAGCATCACAATAAATGGAGAGAAGATTGAGGTTGTCAAAGAATTCACGTTGCTTGGTTCCAAAATCGATGCCAATGGAAGCAGCAGTCAGGACATTAGACGACGTGTAGCATTGGGAAAGTCAACTGCGAAGGAACTGTTTCAAGTACTGAGGAGCAAGGATGTCTCCTTGAGGACCAAGGATGTCTCCTTGAGGACTAAGGTGTGCCTGACACAAGCCATGATATTTCCAATCACCTCGTATGCATGTGAGAGCTGGACAATGAATAAAGAAGACTGAAGAAGAGTTGATGCTTTTGAGTTGTGGTGCTGGTGAAGAATGCTGAAAGTACCATGGACTGCTAAAAGAACTAACAGATCTGTCCTGGAGGAAGTGCACCCAAAATGCTCCTTGGAAGCGAGAATGGCCAGACTTCGTTTCACCTATTTTGATCATGTTGTCAGAAGGGACCATTCCTTGGAGAAGGATGTCATGCTTGGTAGGGTGGAGGGTCGACGAAAGAGGGGGAGGCCCTCAATGAGATGGATTGACATGGTGGCTGCAATGGTGGGCTCAAGTGTAGCAGGGATTGTGGGGCTGGCATGGGATCGGACAGTGTTTCGTTCTGCTTTGCACGGGGTCGCTATGAGTCGGATTTGACTCAAAGGCACCTAACAACAGCAGTAAGCCCTAAAATATTATCTCCCACAGTAAATACTGGCAAACCTGCTCCTTGCAGACATTGTGCTAAGTGCTGATGATATAAAGATAAAACTACTGCCTTGGGGAAGGGGCTGCTAATTGTGTGGGTTGATGTGTGCGCCCTCTGCATATGCTAACTGTGTCATGGGAAGAAAAGAAAGTTACATAAAAAATACATTCATATTTAAGTGGATGCCATTCTTGTTATTGTATTTATTTTCTTTGTGTCATCTTCAATCTTCCACAAATAATTTTAAAATTGTCATTTATACTTTTGTCACTATAGATAGTCCTTCTATAAAATAATAAAAAGAAAGCAAATATATCTTCATTGTGAGATTCTTTTACTTTGTATAGGGTCTCTGATGTTTGGCTGAGCTTTAGGCCTAATCACTACTCTATTAGTTATCTAGTGCTGCTGTAACAGAAGCACCAGAAGGGTTTGGCTTTAACCAACAGAAATTTATTTTATCATGGTTTAGGAGGCTCTAAGTCTGAATTCAGGGCACTGGCTCCCGGTGGAAGGTTTTTTTTCTCTGTTAGCTCTGTGGGGAAGGTTTTTTTCTCTTTTCAGCTTTTGTTCTTCAGTTCCTTGGCACTCTTCATGTGGTGTGGCATCTATCTTTCCAATCTCTGCTTCTTCTGTGCTTAAACTCTTCCTTTTACATCTCCCAAGTGACTGATTTAAGACACTGTACACTGCTCTGGAGGAGCTCTGGTAGCATAATGCCTAAGGCACTTGACTGCTAACCAGAAGGCTGGCTGTTCAAACCCACAAGCCACTCCTCGGAAGGAAGGTTGGGCAATCTACTTCCATAGTGATACTGCCTCAGAAACCCAAGGAGGGGTCGCTATGAGTCAGATCCAACTCGATGGCACATAACAACAACAACAACACACTGATAGGTCTTGTTAACATAACAAAGAAAACCCACTTCTAAATACATTTACATCTACAGGTTTAGGGTTATGGTTCACAGAACATATTTTTGTGGGACACAGTTCAATCCATAACAGCTGCATTTCTAGGTCTGTTTTAATGTTTAGCAGGCCTGCCTTCCACACATCACTGCCAGCAGGGGCCAAAGTCAAGGGGCCATGCATAGAGTGAGAAAAATGAATTCCAGGAAGAAATGTGGGTTCCTCATCTGGCATGGTTTTGGATTAACCATGAGAGCACACTGTCAGCACATGGATGGAAAGCCCCTTTTGGCATTAAGGAATGATGATTGTCCTCCCAGGAGATAGATGAGGCTGTCTCAAGGACTGCCTGCTTCTTGGCATGGAGTCAAGAAAGGGATGGGGTGACCATCTTGGGTGCTAGCATAGAGGTGGAATAAGGGATGCAGGTCTCATAGAGCAAAGGACACTTATGCTAGCCTACCCCACTGTATACTGAGGAACAAAGACTGTATAGTATTCGGCATATGCAGAGGGCCCAGACATCAAGTCCAAGGGATAATTCAGAGCCTGAACTAGTTCTTTGCTTGATATGAATAAGAGTCTCCCAAAATCAGCATGTCAGCATCACTATTCTGGTGGACCAATCTCATACAATCTCCAGAAATAAATGCCACTAGACCAATGTGAATGACCTGCATACTAGCCAGGTGGTGGCATAGTGCCTAAGGCATTTGACTGCTAACCAGAAGGCTGGCAGTTCAAACTCACCAGCTACTCCTTGGAAGGAAGATGGGGCAATCTACTTTCATAGTGATACTGCCTCGGAAACCCAAGGAGGGGTCGCTATGAGTAGGATCCGACTCCACAGCAGTGAGTTCGGTTTGGTTTGGTCCTAGAACCATAGCCCAGCCATGAAACAGGATTATGGCTGAGGCTTGGAAGATCCTACACAGATGGTACTGTGGACTCTTACTTATCCCAGACACAAGGAGGATGTCATAGAAAATACTGAGGAAAACACTCCAAAGTGCAGCCTCCATGAAATGCAGCAGGGACCTCACTTCCATGAAAGAAATGTAGCATTTGCTACCTAGCTCTGTGTTCATGATTCCTTCCAGGTTTTTCATGCTATATCCATCAATGGTAATCCTACCATACCTGTTTTAAAGCGTGGCAATTTGAATGGTCATTGTCAAGTGGTGCCTATTTAAATACCACCAGTGGGCATGGTCTCATTATCTCTCAGCCCAGTCCACAAATGACCATCTTGTGTCTTCCTAAGTTCTCTTTGAATTTCTTATTATAAAAAAAAAAAGAATAATTTACTGTGCATTTATTTTGCCATAATTGATAATGATGTTAATATGTACATCTTATCAGATTGGGTTGTTTTTGATAATACCCAAGTTCACTTCAAACCATAAAAATCTAATTTATTTCAATTTCATTGAATGAAAGCCAGCATTCAGTTAAAGACATACTTTATTCAACAAGCAAACATTTGCTGAACATCCACATTATTGTGTCAGGCAATGTATGAGGAAGTGTTTGGGCTGCATAAATAAACAACACACAATCTCTATCCTCTAAGAACCCATAGTATAGTGGAGAACATGGGCAAAAAAAACAGAGCTTCCAATACATTGTGATAACAAGGACTGTAAGAGAGGTTGTTGTTGTTGTTGTTGTTAAGTGCCGTCGAGTCGTTTCCGACTCATAGCGACCCCATGCACAGCAGAACGAAACACTGCCCGATCCCGCGCCAGC
>NW_006921668.1:8943905-8969222 GCF_000298275.1 Orycteropus afer afer
TGCAGATCAGTGAGTAAGCACAAGCCCGCCCGTGCTTACCTCGCTCCCGGAGACTAAGCACAATCCCGCCCATGCTTACCTAGCTCCCGGAGACCCAATCCCTCTTGGGAGGGTAACAAGGGAAAGTGTTCAGTGCAGATCAGTGAGTAAGAACAAGCCCGCCTTGTTTCAGTACCTATGCTTAAACTGTTAGATAGGGTGTTATAGGCAATTTATTGTATTAGTGAAAAATTAGAAATTATTTAAATGACCAAGAATAGGAAGCTAATTAAATAAAATTAGGTACTAACAAATAATTAGAATCCATTCAGTCATTGAAATGTGTTTTAGATGAATACGTATTAACATGGAAAGGTGGTTGATGATGCATTAATTAAAAATGATAGGCTACATAATACATGTGTGGTATGATCCTGCAGTAAATACTTGTATTTGTTTATTCATGTCCACTCCCCAGTGCTGTCCTGATTTCTTACTGGGGTATTTATTCTCCCCAGTTAGGTATACTTGGTAGTTGGCTTATTCCCACAATGATTCTTAGTAATAATATCCCAAGTTAACTAATATGTAATGGTGAGTATGTTAAGGTCTGAGTTTGAAACTCTATTTTGAATCTAAAGTAATCTCTGCATCAGGAATGTAGCCTGTCCTTCTGTAACTCTGCATTGCATACTGAGATAATTAACTTGGTAAACAATTTCAGAGAACAATATAATTTTGCTGGCATAAGGGTTTTGTTTGCTACTTAGGAAGCTGGTCCAAAACAATTTTCAGAACAGATGATTACTCAACATAAACTTTAGAATTACCGTTGACCTCTCTGAAATCATTTAAGGACAGTCTCATGATTCCTTTGAGGCCAGATACACCAACTTATTTTTTTTATTTACAAATTACTTTGTAAATAAAAAAAAAAATTAAAAACATATGTTATCAGCTACAAATCAGATGTACTCTCACCCACTTTTGTAAGCATTATCTATATATCAACAAATCACTGAATTTTAACTTCCTTGAATTTTCTTATAAGAACTCCCTGAACTGTCTCCTCCTTGGATCACTTAGCTTAAAATCCTCTGGTTTGTGATTCTCAATTTGTAAATTACTTTGCCTCTCAATAAAAGTTCTTAATTTTAATTTTTTTTCAAACTAGTATGTTGTTTAATTACTATATATCTGTGTACTTTCAGGTTTTTTTGGTTGTTACTGATTTTAGCTTCACTCTGCTGAGTCAGAGAAAATACTTTGCATGACTTCAATCTTTTTAAATTTATCAAGACTTGCTTTTGTGGCCTAAAATATGGTCTATCCTGGAGAATGGTCCATTGGAGTAGAGTACATTTTGTGTTTTAGAATGAGTGTTCTACATATGTCTGTTAAGTTTTGTTGATTTATAGTGTCGTTTGGGTCCTCTACTTCCTTATTGATCTTTTTCCTAGATGTTCTATCCAGTAATGAAGTCTCTAAGTATCACTGTAGTAGTATTTCTCCATTTCTATCAATACTTGCTTTATATATTTAGGTGCCCGAAGGATGGGTACATGTATATTAATGATTTTAAATATTCTTGATTGACACTTTTATTACTATATAATGTTCATCTTTATGTCTTCTGACAAATTTTATCTTAAAGTCTACTTTGTCTGATATCAATATTTCTATGTTAGCTCTCTTTTGGTTATCATGTGCATAAAATAGATTTTTTTTTCTATCTTGTAAATTTCAATCTATTTCTGTCCTTAGGTTTAAAATATGTCTCTTGTAAACAGTATATATGGATCGTGTTTTTTTTTGTTCCTATTTTTTTGTCTGTTTGTTTGTTTCTGTTCTGCCACTCTCTGCTTTTTGGTTGGAGAATTTAGTCCAAAATTCACTGTAATTATTGCTAGAAGTGATGTACTTCTGCCATTTAAAAAAATTTTTTTTTTTCGTGTGTGTCTTAAGCCTTCTTTGTCTTTGTCCTTTAGTACTGCTTGTTTTGTGTTTTGTTAGGTTATTGGAAAGAGCTTATTTGGTTTCTTTCCCCTTTCCTTTTGTGTATGATTTCTAATATATTTATTAGTCATTGCCATGAATATCACATTTAAAGAGCTTGTATTTATCACATTCTAGAGTAAGTTGGAAGGAGCTCTGGTAGTGCAGTGGTTTAGGTATTTGGCTGCTAACCAAAAGGTCAGTCGTTCAAACCCACCAGCCATTCCACAGAAGAAAGATGAAGCAATCTGCTTCCATAAAGACTTACAGACTTGGAAACTGTTATAGGGGTTGCCATGAGTTGGAATTGACTCAATGGCAGTGAGTTTGGTTTTTCGGACTGTAAGTTGGAACCAACTTTACTTCAGTAATATACATTAAATCTTATATCTACACTATCCCTGTCCTCTCTTTTGTTGTTTTTATCACTAATTATGTGTTAATATTTCATGTACCCTGTAGTAGAATTTTATGTTTGCTTTTTATATATTTATTATTTAAAAACACATAGGACAATAGACTTATCAATCATGTATACCTTATTACTAGTGCCCATACTTGTCTATGTGTTTATTAGGGATCTCTCTTTTTATCTATAGCTTTGAATTACTTTCTAGTGTCTTTTCCCTTCCATCTATAGAATTCCCATTATTATTTTTTGTAGGGCAAGTCTGGTGAATATAAACTCTTTCATCTTTTGTTTGTCTGGGAATATTTTAATTTCACCCTTATTCTTCAAGAATGGGAACTCTGGTGGTGTAGTGCCTAAGGCATTTGACTGCTAACCAGAAGGCTGGCAGTTCAAACCCACCAGCCACTTCTCAGAAGGAAGATTGGGCAATCTACTTCCATAGTGATACCACCTTATTTTCAATTTTTAGGAGCCTGGCTATGATGTGTCTTGATGTAGATCTCTGAGTTTATCCTATTCGTGTTCTTTACACTTCTGGATTTGTAGATTCATATCCTTCATTAAATTAGGGGAAGTTTCTGTCTGTGTCTTCAAATATTTTGTCCCTTTCTCTTACTCATCTCCTTCTGGAATTCTCATAATCGGTATATCAGGTCTCTTGTCCCATAATTCCATTAACTGTGCTAAGCCTTCTTGAGTCTTTGTTCTTGTGCTCTTCAGTGTCTGTGATTTTACCTATTCTATCCTCTATTTCACTGATTCTTTCTTCTGCCTGATTAAACATATTTATAAGTCCTTCTATTGTGTTTCTCATTTCAGTTATTACCCCTTTCAGTAGCAATATCTTTTTTTCAATCTTCATTTTGTTCTTGCATAGTTTTCCTTATTTCTTTTTGCTCTTTTCCCTTAGATCTTCAATTACTCTTAATGTTGTTATATACAGTTTTCCCTCAGTATCCATGGGGGATTTGTTTCAGGACACCCTATAGATACCAAAATACACAGATGCTTGTCTCTTGACTTAACATCTAATATAACTTTAAATCATCTCTAGATTACTTATAATACTTAATACGATGTAAATGCTATGCAAATAATACTTTATGCTCCCTCTTAGCCTCCAAAGGATTGCTGTTTTTAAATTGCCTTTTTTTTTTTGAATATTTTTGATCCATGATTGGTTGAATCTGTAGATGTAGAACCCATAGTTATGAAGAGTCAATTGTACCCACTTTTTTCATTATGTAGCAATTCCTAGATGCACTTTCATTTCCTTTTTCATGTTCATTCAAATGAGCCATTGTTTCCCTGTTCTTTTTGTGTCTTGTGATTTTTTGTTGGAGCATTGAAATTTTTGAGGCGATTAAAACTTTCTCAGTTTTCCCCAGTACTTGGTGTTTTTGCCTGCACTAATTTCTGCCAGAAACTCTTAGCTGAGCAGATTCTTTGGCATTTGTTTACTATTTCATCTCCCTCTCTGTAATCTTTCTCCCTCCATGGTTTAACTAGTACTTGAAAGTTTCAGATCTTGTTTTTCAAATTTCATTCTCTCCCAAACATACCTGAGAACATGCTGAGGTCAGTCTGTCCACCAGCAGGCACCTTCATTCAAGGGAATTATTGTCTACTCATTAGTATATCCACAAAAGGGTGCAATCTGCTCTCTATGGTTATTACTCTGTTGCCTTCTCTGTTTCTGTGATCACATTTTTATTTATTATTGTGCTTTGGGTGCAAATTTACAGAGCAGAATTTGCTTTACATTCAACAGTTCGTGTACTTTTAATTTTACTCCTCAATTACAATCCCCAACCCTAACCCCTTCTCCTCCTCTCCCTTCCCAGTGACCCCCTACCCCTGTGTCCTTCTTAGTTATGCACTCCTGTCTGCACAGCTTTTACTCCATGTGAGTGTTGCCCTTCTGGTGCCCCATGGCCAATTGCTCCAAGGGGTGTATCTCCATAGAGTAGGTGGGTGCATTGCCCTGGGTTGGGTGTTCTGTGTGTAAGTCTTACTACTGTTGGGCTGAGAGCCAGCCCTTGGAAGTGAGTTTTATTCCAGGCCCAAAGTGTATCCCAGGGCCATAGTCTTAGGGGTCCCCTCAGACTCCATCTGACCAGTAATTTTGCTTGTTATTGTCTGCAATCATGTTTTTAGTCAGAAAACCCTAGTTAGCCCCTTCAGGGCTCAGTGTTGTCCTCCAGTTTTGCCCAAGGTTTCCTTCCTTGCTCTGCAGGGGCTGCTTATATCTGAACTGGCATTCAGGGGAAGCACAGACAGACATTCCTCCTTTTTAGGAGTAGGAGGGACTGGCACTCCCCTGAGGAACCTTGCATAGGTCTATGTTATTGGTTTCAGAGCCCCAGTGGGCTATGAATATATTTACAAAATATATTTGTAGTAATATGAATATGTTGGCTATGTTGGTGAAGTCTCCACTTGGGTGACCCACCTCCTGGCTCCACTGCAGGGAACCTTTTGTAGGAGTTTTTAGTCAATCTAGTGGCTGGCAGTTACCATATGGCAGAGAAGTATTCACACTCCAAAAGGACCCCTATGGAGGTCTGCTGTGTTGTGACCAGAACCCATCCCATAGTATGATGTTGGTTTTGAGTGTAGTGTCTACTCAAGATGCCTGTTTCCTAGCATAAAGCAGACAGACCCATGATCCTGAGGAAGATCTGTCCTGTTGCTTTCAGTGGCCTGAGCTATGAGGTACACAGGGAAGTAAGTAGAATTCTAACTGTGGGAGCAGACTCCACTAAAGGGGCCTTTTGTAGCACTTTGCAACAGCTTGGTGACTAATAATTACCAGATGGGGAGGGAGTGTCATGCTCTGGTCAGATCTCCATGGGCATCTGCCCTGCTGCTATCAGAGTCCCCCCAGTAGACTCTTGGCTGTAAGTATGGCCTCCACTCAAGGCTCTTGCTTCTTAACACATAACAATCTTAGTCAACAGTCCCTACTACCAACTGGAAGTGGGAGCATATTAACCATAATTGATCCCCAAGAAGGTTTGTTCTGCTGGTTTCAGAGGCCAGAGGTATGAGGTGTACAGGGAGGCAAGTAGAGGGTTGGCTCTGGGCCCAAACTTCATTGTCCAGGCCTACTGTAAAAATTCTCAGTAGACCTTGAGCCAACACTGTCTGTGTGGGAAAGGTGCTGGTACACTCCAAATGGAGCCCCTGGAAAGTCTTTTTTGTTGATTTTAAAGCAGAAGCTTGGGGTCCTATCTCTTTGTATAGGCAGGGGCTGTGGTGGTTAGGGAAACAGCCTCTTATACTGGGTCCACTAAGTTTACAGTAGCCAGCAACCTGCATGGATTGGAGAGAGACAGGGATGGCAGGAGAGGCTATTTTTCTACTCTGTGTGTCTTGTTGGTTCTTACCTGTTTACAATTCTACACTGCTTTCTTCTGTTCCCTGATTCAGAGTCCTTCAAACCTGAATACCGTTTCCTGTTGTACTTGTGGGGGAGGGTTGGAATTACTGTTTGTTTATGCCATCATCTTCCCATCTCCCTCCTATTTTTGATTTGAGAACTAGGAACTCAACCTTCAGGACATTTGAGAATGGGAAACAAATACTAATCATATATTTGTAACATGAAGCCACAGTTTCCTAACCAGGTTCACTAGAACTTTTCTAAACTAGTGGCCTTTGTCTCCTTGTCCACATTTCAGGTAGCTCCCCTGGAAATCCTTGTGGTGTGACATTTGATCAGCTGCTGTGAACCGTGGGCTCTATGCTGCTGGAAGCAAGAGAAAGGGGGAATAAAAGTTAGAACTGGTCTGCTGAGCAAAGGCTCTTTCTTTCTTTCTTTCTTTTTTTTTTTTTTGAAGGAGGCAGCTGAGTAGTTGGGGGAGGGAGAAATTTGATTAAAGGAAAAATTGCCTTCTGTGACCAAGGCAACCAAAAGGACCCCAAAATCCTGTGGGAGCTTGGGGGAAGAGGGATGAAGAAGTGTGGTCAATTAGTTACATTAAATTGTTAATGTTTTTAATCTACGCTCCTTGGTGACTTTTACACAATTAATTCATGGTCTAGTTGTCCTATTATGTATCTTCAGCTGATTCTTTTCCTTATACATTCATGTCTCTTTTCCTATGACTAATGTTACTAAATTTGAGAACTGGTTATGAGCTGCTACTTTCAGCATTAATTTGATCCTAGTGCTAAATTCATCTCCCTCTTTTCCAAGCTAATTGAAAGAAAAGGAGCAGGTTATTCTAGTCAAAGATTTATCCTCTTGAGAGAAAACGGAATAATTTAAATTATTATTTAAATAATTGAGCATGGTATTTCTAAAGCCAGAACAACCAGACTAGTAAAATAATCATGACCATATGGATGAATCCACATTTCATTTTCACTGCCAGGTATATCCTACTGGAGCTGAAATAGCTTTGTAGATCAATGTTCATTCAAATGATCATAAGAAAATGGTTGTAAATCATTGTTTCAGGAGATATATTTTTCAAGGACATGGTTACAAATATTACCTTCATAACAGTAGATACCATTTTTAACATTATGTGAATACAGAACAAGGTAAATTGACATTAGTTAGCCATGCAAATTTTACACTAAAGTAAAAATAGGGGGAAAGTAGGTAAGGAAGTATTTAATAATATAGTATTTAAGCAGAAGAAATACATTTTGTAACTCAACTTGCAGCTTAACATTATTCTTAAAATAGTTTATATTACACTCTCCTGCCCACTCCTAGTGTTATTTAAATTTTTGTTCACTGATTAGTTTATAGGAAATTGGTTTATTGGGAAACATATAGTTAATTGCATATTATTTATGATTTCACAAATGATCCTTTAATTGAATAGGCAATCTGGCCAATGACTAGCACAAAAGATATTCAATATTCATAGAAAATATTTATTGGATAGAACTTCCAGAAAAAACAGTCAGATTGCACCCAGTAGGCTTCACTTACAAAGCGAGGAAATTTATCTAAATTTCCAAGAGGTTAATATTTACATTTTCCAGAGGAGATGGTACACAGGTACAGTGGCAATATGCTTACAATCAAAGAAGGAATCTTTTCCCATCTACTGCTGTTCTTCCCAGTAGGAACACGACAGCTAACTTGGTGGCTTCCAGTTAAATTCCTGAAGATCTTTCATGTTACAGCTGTTTGATTTTGTCAGTGGCAGGGCAAAATGGAAAGGAGAAATGAGAAATCATCCTTGGTGATAAATTTCTGTTTCTCGTGACATCATTGAGTGTGTTCTGAATACTTTTTGTAGGAACAAGGATGGATTTACACGTGCCTAGCCACACTCCTTCAATTTTCTTCCCTATTGCTAATAAGGATTGAATCAGACTTTTTAGGCCTTGAGAAGGAGTCTGTGGCCACATTTTAGAGTGGTTCCCTAGAGAAGTTCAGGTATCTTTAGAGATTCATAGCTTCATTAGTGGAGTCCCTAGTTGGTGCAAATTGTTCTACACTTGACAAGTAGTCTAAAAGCTCTCAATTTGAACCCATCCAGAAGTGTCTCAGAAAAAGAGGTCTGGAAATCAGCTTCTGAAAGTTTACAGCCTTGAAAAACCTGTGGAACAATTCTACTCAGCATACATGGGTTCACCATGAGTTGGAATCCACTCAGTGGCAACTAACAACAAGCCTCATTACCACCTGACAAACCTATCATCTGAAATAGTATTTTTCAACAACATAAATGATGACTATACTTGTGTACCTCACTTGATGGAAAACACAAGAATCAAGGCAACTACATCTGTGAAAAGAGAATGGAGAACTCAACATCATCAGTCCAGACAAGGTCAGGGGCCAGTTGAGGAACAGACCATCGACCATTAATAAGCAAGTTCAAGATGAAGCTGAAGAAAATAAAAATAAGTCCACAAAGAGTCAAAGTATAACCTTGAGTATATCCCACCAAATAAGGAGCTCTGGTAGCATAGTGCCTAAGTCACTTGACTGCTAACCAGAAGGCTGGCAGTTCAAACCCACCAGCCACTCCTCAGAAGGAAGGTTGGACAATCTACTTCCTTAGTGATATTGCCTTGGAAACCCAAGGAGGGGTCACTATGAGTCGGGTCTGACTTGATGGCACATAACAACAACACAACAACAATGTCAAGAATAGGTTTGATGGATTAAACATCAAGGACAAGGAGAATTGTGGGATGACATCAAGGATGTTATGTCTGAAGAAAACAATAATCAATAAAAATTGGAAAAGAAGAAAAAACCCAATGGATGTCAGAAAAGACTCTGAAACTTGCTCTTAAATATAGAGTAGATAAAGCAAAGGGAAGAGATGATGAGGTGAAAGAGCTGAAGATTTCAAAGGGTGGCTGGAGAAGACAAAGTAAAGTATTATAATGAAATATGCAAAGACTTGGAGTTGGAAAACCAAAATCGAAGAACACGCTTCACATTTCTCAAGTTGAAAGAACTGAAGGAAAAACTCAAGACTTGAGTCACAATATTTAAAGATTCTATGGGCCAAAAAAAAAAGAATGGTGCAGGAAGCGTCACAAGAAGGAAAAAAGAATAGAAAGAATTACTGTCGAAACGAACAGGTAGACATTAAACCATTTCAGGAGGTAGTATATAATCAAGAGCCGATAGTACTTAAGGAAGAAATCCAAGCAGTGCTGAAGGCATTGGTGAAAAACCAACATCTCCCCCCACCCAAAAAAAAAAAAAAAAGAAATACATTCTCATTTAGTTGATTCTGATTCATAGGGATGCTATACCAAAAACTCACTGCCGTGAGTCGGATCCGACTCATAGTGACCCCTCCTTGAGTTTCCGAGGTGGTATCACTACAGAAGTAGATTGCACAACCTTCCTTCCGAGGAGTGGCTGGTGGGTTTGAACTACCAGGCTTCTGATTAGCAGTCAAACGCCTTAGGCACTACACTACCAGAGCTCCGGATGGAGCTAAGGGATGCTATGTTGTTGTTGTTGTCGTGTGCCGTCAAGTTGGCCCCGACTTATAGGGACCCCTCCTTGGGTTTCCGAGGCAGTATCACTATGGAAGTAGGATTGCCCAACTTTCCTTCCGAGGAGTGGCTGGTGGGTTTGAACCACCAGCTGTCTGGTTAGCAGGCAAGTGTCTTAGCCACTATGCTACCAGAGCTCCCAAAGGGATGCTATAGGAACAGTAAAAGTGCCCCCATAGGGTTTCCAAGGTGTAAATCTTTATAAAAGCAGACTTCCCCACCCTTCTGCCATGGAGTGTCTGGGGGGCTTGAACCCTCACCCTTTTGGTTATCAGCCAAATGCTTTCACCACTATGTCACTAGAGTTCTTGGTGAAAAACGAGTCTCCAGGAATTGATGGAATACACATTAAGATATTTCAACTGAAGTTTGCAATGCTGAAAGATTACACTTGTCTATGCCAAGAAATTTGGAAGAGAGTTATCTGGACAACTGATGGGAAAATATCTGTATTTGTGTCCATGTCAAAGAAAGATGATTCAACAGAACGTAGAAATTATCAAACAATATCATTAATATCACACACAAACAAAATTATTCTGAAAATAGAACAAAAATGGTTGTAGCATTACATCGACAGGCAACTGCCAGAAATTCAAGCAGATTCAGAAGAGGACATGGAATGAGGGATATCACTGCTGATGTCAGATGGATCTTGGCTGTTAGCAGAGAATACCAGAAAGATGTTTACCTGTGTTTTGTTGACTATTGCAAAGGCATTCGACTGTGTGGATCATAGCAAATTATGGATAATGTTAGAAGGAATGGGAATTCCACAGCACTTAATTGTGCTTATGTGGAACCTGTACATATACCAAGTGGCAGTCATTTGAACAAAACAAGGGGTTACCGTATGGTTTAAAATCAGGAAACATGTGCATTGTTTCCTTTCACCATATTTATTCAATCTGTACATTGAACAAATAGTACAAGATGGATTATGTGGAAGAATACAACATCAGGATTGGAGGCAGACTCATTAACAACCTGTGAGATGTAGATGATACAACTTTGCCTGCTGCAAGTGAAGAAGATTTGAAGCACTTACTAAGGAAAATCAAAGACTGCAGTTTTCAGTGTGAATTATACCTCAAAATTTAAATGGGAAAATAAATAAAATCTCCACAATAAGCATTAAGTAACATCATAATAAATGAAGAAAAGATGGAAGTTATCAAGGATTTCATTTTACCTAGATCTACAATGAATGCTCATAGAAGCAGTTGTTGTTGTTAGGTGCCATCGAGTCATCTCCAACACATAGTGACCCTGTGCTCAGCATAATGAAACATTGTCCATTCCCACACCAACTCCTACTACTAGAAGCAGTAGTAAAAAAAAAAAAAAAAATCAAATAACGTATTGCATCTGGCAAATCTGCCACAAAATTCCTCTTTAAAGTGTTAAAAAGCAAAATTTTAAGTTTGAAGACTAAGGTGCACCTGACCCCAGTCATGATATTTTCAGTCTCCTAATATGGATGTGAAAGCTGGACAATAAATAAGGAAGACCAAAGAAGAACTGATGTATTTGAATTATGATGCTGGTGAAGAATACTAAGTATAATGTGGTCTGCCAGAAGAATGAACAAATTTGTCTTAGAAAAAGTACAGTCAGAATGCTCCTTAGAAATGAAGATCAGACTTCATCTCACTTGCTTTGGACTTATTTTGAGGAGGGACAAATCCCTGGAGACAAATAGTATACTTGGTAAAGTAAAAGTATAGTGAAAAAGAGTAAGACGTTCAATGAGATGGGTTAAAATAGTGGATGCAACAATGAGCTGAAACATAGCAATGATTGTGAAAATGGTGAAGGATCTGGGAATATTTTATTCTATTGTATGTGAGGTCACTATGAGTCAGAACTGGATGGCAGTGAATAATAACAATTCCTAAGGAGTCCTGGTAGCACAATGGTTAAACACTCAGCTTCTAAATGAAAAATTGATGGTTCAGACCCATAAGCTGCTTCACAGGAGCACAATGTGGCAGTCTGCTTCAGGAAAAATTACAACCTTGACACTATAGTACAGTTGTACTTTGCCCTATAAGGTCACTATGAGTTGGAATAGACTTAACAGCAATACGTTTGGTTTTATTTCTTAATCTATCCATGTATTTGCTCTCTTCCTGGTTGGGAAAAATAGGTTTCCACCATTTGTCATTGTTAAATATATGCACTTGAGTGAAAATTACTTTACCCAACAAGGAAATTTGCTTTGAATCACAGAACTTGATTTGCAGAGTGGTGAGTAAACAGACTTGGGCTCAGCAGAACAATAGTTTAACAAATAGTGAAAATACACTTTACAATTTGCAAATTGTTGTTGTTAGGTGCCACTGAGTTGACTCTGATTAATAGTCACCCTATGGACAACGGAATGAAACATTGCCCAATTGTGCACCATTCACACAATGCTTGCTATCCTTGAGCCTATTATTGCAGCCACTGTGTCAATCCATCTTATTAAGAATTTTCCCCCTTTTCACTGACTCTCTATTTTACCAAGCATGATGTCCAGAGATTGGTCTCTTCTGAAAACATGACCAAAGTAGGTGAGATGAAGTTTGGCCATTCTTTCTTTCAAGGAGCATTATGTCTGCACTTCTTCCAGGACAGATTTGTTCATTCTTGTTGCAGTCCATGGTATTTTCAGTATTCTTCACTAATATCATAATTCAAAGGCATCAACTCTTCAATTTTTCTTATAAATTGTCCAGCTTTCACATGCATATGAAAATACCTTGGCTTGGGTTAGGTGCACCTTAGTCTTCAAAGTGACATCTTTTCTTCTTAACAGTTTGAAGAGGTCTTTTGCAGCAGATTTGCCCAGTGCAGTATGACATCTGATTTCTTGACTGCTGCATCCATGGGTGTTAATTGTAGACCCAAGTAAAATGAAATCCATGGCAATTTCAATCTTTTCTCCATTTATCATTATGTTGCTTATTGGTCCATTTGTGAGGATTTTTGTTTTATTATGAGATGTAATCCATACTGAAGACTATATAGTCTTTGGTCTTCATCAGTAAGTGCTTCAAATCATCTTCATTTTCAGCAAGCAAAGTTGTGTTGTCTGCATATCACAGGTTGTTAACAAATCTTTCTCCAATTCTAATGTTGGATTCTTCTTCATATAGTCCAGCTCCTTGGATTATTTGCTCAGCGTGCAGATTGAATAAGTATGGTGAAATATACAACCCTGATGCACACCATTCCTGACTTTAAACCATGCAGTATCCCCTTGTTCTGTTCGAATGGTAGCTTCTTGGTCTATCCTATGTACAGGATCCTCATGAGCACAATGAAGTGTTCTAGAATTCCCATCCTTTGCAATCCTATTCATAACTTGTTATGATCCACACAGTCAAATGCCCTTGCATATTCAATAAAACACAAGTAAATATCTTTCTGGTATTCTTTACTCTGAGACAAAATCCATCTGACATCAGCAATGATATTCCTTGTTCCACACTTTGAATGGTTGGATAATATTACATGTGCTTTATAATATGAAATCTTTCTGGTAGAGTAGTGCTTAAGACATTTGACTGCTATCCAGAAGGCTGGTGGTCCAAACCCACCAGCCACTCCTCAGAAGGAAGGTTGGGCAATCTACTTCCATAGTGATATACTACCTCACAAACCCAAGAAGGGGTTGCTGTGAGTCAGATTCGACTCGACGGCAATGAATTTGATTTGTTTTCTTCCATTTAAAAAATGCTATTCATTTGGAAGTTTACACAGCTGTTTTATGACTATATTGTGCTGTTTATGCTCTGTTATTTTTGGGGGCATACCAGCTCTTGTTGAATGAGCCCAGGGCTTAAGCTAAAGTTGTTAGAAAATGTAGACAAATAGAAAGTCAATGAATGTTTTTTTTTTTTTTTTTTCCTCTAGGAGGAAGCATTTGAAAATTTGCACATATATGTTGCTGTTAGTTGTCATCAATTAGATTCTGACTCTGGCTGATTTTTAGAAGTACATTGCCAGACCTTTCTTCCTGATCCATCTTAGTTTGGAAGCTTTACTAAAACTGGGTCAGCTTCTTGGATGATAGATTTATGGTGGTTATGCATGAGGTGAATTAACTGTGAATTAGCCAGGTCTCCTGCATGAAAGGAGAATGCTACCAGTAAACCACCCATATACCAAAACCAAACCCATTGCCATCGAGTCAATTCTGACTCATAGTGACCCCCACTGGATTTTCAAAGTGGTAAATCCTTACAAAAGTAGATCTCCTCATCTTCCTTTGTGGAGCAGCTGGTGAGTTTGAGCCATCAACTTTCTGGTTAGCAGTCAAATGTCTTAGGCACTGTACAACCAGAGCTCCTTACAAACCACCTATATAGCTATTTTATTTTTTTTTTTTAGCTCAAAAGGCCAATCAAGAATTCATAATTTTTTCTCCCTTCTCTATTGCATATGGTCGGTCTTATTTCAAACATTTTCTTTTCTCATTTGCTATAGAAACTGTTCAGGTTTCCAGGCTTGTTGCTTTTTCTTTTGCATGTGCATGCTGTACATTTCTGATCTCAGGGCTTCTGGTATTCTCATGAAGGTAAAGTTAATGAACTTTCACTTGTGACAATGGTTCATGGTCAGGATTAACCCACAGGGACCCCACTGGTTGACCAAAGCTTGTCCATGACTCTTTTTGCCAAGATGCTGCTATTGCTACCAATCCCCCATGAGCTTCTTGGATCAAAGCCCAGAACGGACAGGTTAGTTGGGACTCTGTCAGGTTTATCAGAAAATCCCCAACACCAAAGACTCTAAATCTGATACTCAATTCTCACAATAGAGTCAAAACAAAACAGAAAGTGATCCTGTTCTAGTAATCTTAGATCTGCCCAGGTCACCATCTTGCCTGGCTGGCTGGTTTTGTTGATAGCAGCCTAACTTGACACAGATTCCAAAGGCGGAACCATCTCTAAGACTGAGAGGTGATAGATTATATAGCCAACTGGGGTAGTGTCAGGTTTATCAGTGGCTGATAACTAACAATTCACAGCTAGTTGTCTTGGCCAAGAACACCTGGAGAGATCTTGTTTTCCTTTATGAGTCGGAGTAAAAACTCAAATTTTTCATGATCAAATGAACACATAGTTTAAGATTTATTTTCCATGTAAAATCTGGAGTTCATTTTCAAATCCATCCCTTAGTAATCTCTTTTTCAGCTGCACATCTACTATTTGTCAAGATTGGTAGAAACAGAAAACAATATGTATAATTAGGACCCTAAACCAAAACAAAATCAATTGCCTTCAAGTCAACTCCAACTCATGTGTCAGAGTAGAACTGCTCCACAGGGTTTCAAGGCTGTGACCTTTCCAAAGCAGATCACCAGGACTTTCTTCTGACACGCAGTTAGGTAGGTTCAACCACGGACATTTTGCCTAAGTAGTTGAGCACTTAACCATTTGTACCATTAAGGGAGTTCAAAAAGGTCCCTAGAATAATGGGAAAGATTATACAAAGATCAGCAAATTGTTAAATTAGGAAGTAGATTTCTAATTCTAAGTTATGTAACATCAGTACCAAAACTAAAACCAAACACATTTGCTGTCGAGTGGATTCCAACTCATAGAGAACCTATAGGACAGAGTAGAACATCCCCATAGGGTTTCCAAGGCTGTAGTTTTTATGGAAGAAGATGGCTGCATCTTTCTTCTGTGGAGCAGCTGGTAGGTTCAACCCAACTTTCTATTTAGTAGCTGAGTTCCTAACACTTCACCACCAGGGCCTTGTGACAGCAGTATATACAGGCAAAAGAATGCAAAGTGCAAATGTAAAAAAATAAAATAAAAAGGAACAATTACATTTCAGTATATAGAATCATTTGTTGACAAGCAGAGGGACATATACTCAGCAAACAACACTTAGGATTTAGAGTCTTTAGTTCTTTGACTTCCTTTGGAAAGAGTTTGGGTTTCAGATTATATAGTCTAAAGGGAATAGTTAAACATTTCTCATTCTTCACCCACAGTGGCCCACTTATCTATATGATGGCTTAAGAATGTTAGAGACAAAGTGGGAGATAAAGGACACAGTGGGCGTGTTAAAGGGAATTTGACCAGATAGAGTCCTGAGTGACCTGGAACATCCTTAATTTGTTCAGGTTTTCCACTAATTCAAAGGACTCTGAAAAGTGTAATCTAGATACATCCCCCTCCCCAAAAAGGAAAACTAAACAAACAACCAAAAAACCCCACTGCCATCTAGTTGATTTGGATTCATAGAGATGCTATAGGCTGGAGTAGAACTTCCCTATAGGGTTTCCAAGGCTGTAAAGCTTTATGGAAGCAGACTGCCACATGTTTCTCTCATGGAGAGGCTGGTGTGTTCAAAACCCTGAGCTTTTGATTAGCAGCTGAAGTGAAAATCTAGAGTGACCAGGATCCAAGTCTGAGCATGTCCCTTTAGTATTTATTCCCACATGTCCTCCTCCTGACAACGGATTACAACTACATTATCTTTTTAAGAGTATGCAGTTAGGGAATGACTGAGTTATAAATGACGGGGATTTTTTTTACCTTAAACAAGAGTTTGTATTAAAATATTTTACTACACGAAGAGAGCCTCACCATTGTTTTTTTCAGGATACTGTCATATTAATTGATGAAACCTAACAACTTCACGAAGTAAAATATCATTATTCCCACCTCACAAGGAGGTTCACTGAGGATTTAAAAGGATAAATAATTTTCACAAGGTAAATTAGGAAATGAATAGCTCAATATACTTGGGCTCTTGCAACTTTCACTGAAAGGTGTTCCTCAGAATGCTGATTGAGCTAGATTGAATGATGACCCACTTCAAAGACGTCTGTATCTGCATCCCCAGATTCTGTGAATATGCTACCTTACAAGGCAAAAGAGAGTTATAGTTGCAGATGAAATTAAAGATGCTAATTAGCTAATCTTATGTGGTAGTTCAGTTTGTGTGTCAACTTGGATGGGCCTGGTTGAGTGGCTGGGCAGCTGGTGGTAGTTATTCCCCATGATGAGACTGGCAATCAACTCCATGGTGGATCTACCACAAGCGGCTGAGTAGTTGCCTTTGGGATGTGGTCTGCTTCCTGTATATAAGGAGAAGCTTTGAGAATGGTCTCTAGCCTATGGCACGCTTGGATCCTGCATGTAGCTGTGCTCAGCAACCTGCCATGCTCTGCCAACCCTGGGACTTATGATGGACTTAAGTTAATGGCCTGTCATGTGGTTTGGTAACATTGGGATTGTGCCTTTTTACTTGTCAACCTTGGGGTCTCTCAGCCTCAGCAGCCAGCAGCTGAGTGAAGAAATACCTCTAGCTCCAGTGGGCCAGGAGCAGGAGGCACAGCTGGACTCCAAGGTTGAGGGGCTTTCACCCAGTCCCTAGAGCCTGGCACTTTGAACTTGGACTTAAAGCCTCCAAATTGTAAGAATAAACTCCTGCTTGTTAAGGCCATCCCATTTGTGGTATAATTTCTGTCAGAGCAGCACTAGGTAACCAGAATACCTTAACATAGAGAAATTACCCTGGATTTTCTGGGTGGACTCAATATAATCACAAGAGTCCTTCAAAGTTGAAGAGAGAAGCAGAAGAAGAGGTCAGAGTGATGTGGTGTGAGAAACATTTGAACTGCTATTGTTGGCTTTGAAGATGGAGGAAGGAGGCCATAAGCCAAGGAATGCGAATAGCTTTAAAAGCTTGAAAAAATATCTAGAAAAGGATGCTGCCACCTTGATTTTAGCCCATTGGGGACAGTTTCAGACTTCTAACCTACAGAGCTGTAAAATAATATATTTGTGTTGTTTTAAGCAACTAAATTTGTGGTAATTTGTTATGGCAGCAATATGATACTCAAATGTGTTAACCACTAAATACAATCTATACATGAGCACTGAAGATATTTTATTAACAAGGAGGTTCTAAGTGAGTGGTGTGTTAGTAAATGTTAAAGAACCATCTGTCCAGCAAAAAACAAACAAGCAAAACTGTTTTAAATATTCATTAATTTCCATGGTGTAAATACTTCCATCATGGCCAATTTCAAATAACCACAGTGACATCACTGAACTCAGAGTTGAGAAGATATTTGCACAGTCTTCTGAGAGCTGATGTGAGCCAGCTCTAGTACACCATTGAAATAAGTTTGGGGAAGTGTCTACTTAGTCTTTTGGAATTTCATGATGCATGTTAGCTTTATTAGAGGTAATCTTATGGATAATAAGTCTGCTCACACTCCAAATTTGTTGCTGTTGGGTGCTGTCAGTTTGGTTATGACTCATAGTGACCCTATGTACATCACAACAAAATGCTACTTGGTCCTAGGCCATCTTCACAATTACTGTTATGTTTGAGCCAATTGTTGGAGGCACCATGCCAATCCGTCTCATTGAAGATTTTCCTTTTTTTTTTTTTTCTGACCTTCTACTTTATCAAGCATGATGCTGTCCTCCAAGGACTGGTGCCTCCTGACAACATGTCCAAAGTAAGTGAGACAAACTCTTGCCATCCTTGCTTCTAAGAAGCATTATGGTTGTATTTCTTCCACAACATATGTGTTAGGTCTTCTGGCATTCTGTGGTATATTCAATATTCTCTGCCAACACCACAATTCAAATGCATTAATTCCTCTTTGGTCTTCCAAATGCATTAACAATATTTTCCCCTCAGATAATACACATCGTGTGGAAACTTGGGGAGTAGATGACAAAAGAGTATTGGCCACTCAGTCTATTGTCTCCTAACCCAAATTCTTTGCACTCTGCCAAGACATCCTACTTAATTTATGAATAGATTTTTCCTTTTTTTCTTATTAACCATCTTATGTTGTTGTTAGTGCCATTACGTTGGATCTGACTCATAGCAACCCCTCCTTGGGTTTCTGAGGTGGTATCACTATGGAAACAGATTGCCCAACCTTCCTTCCAAGGAGTGGCTGGTAGGTTTGAACCACCAGCCTTCTGCTTGGCAGTCAAGTTGCTCAGGTACTGTGAAACTGAGAAATATGAGTCTAGGGGTAATAACAAGGGAAAATAGAGTTAGAGTGAGATATTTATGGATAACCCTTATCACTGGTTACCCACTTTACAAGTTGCTGATTAAAACCTGACCAAGGAGTGTGTGTGTGTGTGTGTGTGTGTGTGTGTGTGTACACATATATGTTGTTGCTGTTAGGTGCCATCAAGTTATCTCTGACTCATAGAGACCTATGCACAGCAGAACGAAAAACCCCCAGGTCCCGTGCCAGCTCCACTATCCTTGCTATACTTGAGCCCATTGCCACTGCCACTGTGTCAATCCACCCTGTTGAAGGCCTTTTCCTCTTTTGTTGACCCTCCACCTTACCAAGCATGACATCTTTCTCCAGGGAATATTGTCCCTTCTGACAACATGGCCAAAGTACATAATATGAAGTCTGGCCATTCTCACTTCCAAGGAGCATTCTGGCTGCATTTCCTGCAGGACAGATTTGTTAGTTCGTTTAGCAGTCCATGGTACTTTCAGTATTCTTTGCCAACACCACAACTCAAAAGCATCAATTCTTCTTCGGTCTTCCTTACTCATTGTCCAGCTCTTACATGCATATTATGCAATTGAAAAGACCATGACTTACGTCAGGAATATCTTAGTCCTCAAGGAGACATCTTTGCTCTTCAACACTTGAAAGAGGTCTTTTAAAACCAATTTGCCCCCTTCTATATGTTGTCTGATGTCCTGACTGCTGCTTCCATTGACATCCATTGTAGAAACAAGCAATGTGAAGTATTTGACAACTTAAATCTTTTCTCCATTTCATGATGCTGCTTATTGGTTCAGTTGTGATGATTTTTGTTTTCTTTATATTGAGATGTAGTCCATAGTGCAGGCTGTAGTCTTCAGTCTTCATCAGTAAGTGCTTCAAGTCATCCTCACTTTCAGCAAGCAAAGTTGTGTCATCAGTATATTGTGGGTTGTTAGTGATTCTTCCTCCAATCCTGATGCCACATTCTTCTTCATATAGTCCAGCTTCTTGGATTATTTGCTCAGCATATAGATTGAATAAGTATGGTGAAAGGATACAGTCCTGACTCACTCCCTTCTTAATTTTAAACCACACAGTATCCCATTGTTCTGTTTGAGCAGCAGTCTCCTGATCTATGTACAGATTCCTCATGAGTACAATCAAGTGTTGGGAATTCCCATTCTTCACAATGTTATACACAATTTGTTATGATCCACACAATCAAATGCATTTGCATAGTCAATAAGAACAAGTAAACATCTTTCTGGTATTCTTTACTTTGAGCCAAGATCCATCTCACATCAGCAATCCTCATTCCATGTCCTCTTCTGAATCCAGTTTGCACTATATATACACACACACACACACACACACACACACACACATACACAAGAGACTTGAAAGCAGTGAAGCAAACAGAAACATGTACACCAATGATCATTGCAGTACTATTCATAACTGCTTAAAGGTGGAAACCACCCAAATGCTCATCAACAAATGAAGGGATAAGAAAAATGTGGTACATATATACATTGGAATATTACTCTGCCATAAAGAGAAATGAAGTCCTGATACATTCCTCAACATGGATGAACCTTGAAAACATTATGCCAAATGAAATAAGTCAAGCTCAGAAGGACAAATATTGTATGATTACACTATTATGAAATACCTGGTGTAGGTAAATGTATAAAAATCAGAGTTTAATACTGGTTACTAGGTGTCTTAGGCTAGAGAGAGAGAGAAATTTATCCTGAGGAAATGGCTCATGCAGGTGTAACAACAACAACAAAAAAAAAACCCACCAAACTCACTGCCCTGAAGTCATATCTGACTCACAGCAACCCTTCCTTGGGTTTCTGAGGCAGTATCACTATGGAAGTAGATTGCCTAATATTCTTTCTAAGGGGTGGCTGATGGGTTTGAACTGCCAGCCTTCTGGTTAGTAGTTAAATGCCTTAGGCACTATGCCACCAGAGCTCCCCCATACAGTTGTAGAAGCAGACAAATCCCAAGTCTGTGGGTCAAACGTCAAGCTGGAGGTTCCTGACTCATGAAGCTGCAGGGGTTAAAGAAGCCAAGAATGGCAGGCAATGTACCAGGCTGCTGGCTTTGGAGGCTGACAGGTCCAAGATTCGTAGGTAATAAGGCAGAGTACTGGCTCACATGCTGTAAAGGCAACACTCTGAAGACAGGCACACAGTGCAGCAGGCCACTGGTTGAAATCCAGGAATTGGAGATGGTGGTGAACCAAATGCAGGATCCAGATCCAGCAGAAAGTCAGGAAACTTTCCCAGGACATCCATATGTAAGTAAGCAGGGCATACCCCTGAGGAAACTCCCTTTCAAGTGATTGCTGGTCATAGCACATCTCATCATGGAGGTGATTACCGTATCTCAGATCTCATCATGGGAAATGACTACATCATAACTGCTAAACCACTGAGAATTATGGCCCAGCCAAGTTGACACACAACCTTAAGTATCACACCAGGGACAGGAGGGACAGAGAAAGGGGTGACTCATTGTATACATAGCACTGAGTTTTGTTTATGGGAATGGAAAAGTTCACAATGGATTCTGGTGATGACTGCACATGACTGATGTAATTTGTCTCATGGAATTATACATGTGAAAAATTGTTGAAATGACAATTGTTGACCAAAAAGAACGTTTCCTAAAAAACGTGTTATTTGTATCGTTATCACTTTCTGTGAAGTGTACAAATGTATAAAATAGTGAGGCTGTCGGAAACTCATGACAGATGATCTGTTGGTTGTTGCAGAGGATATACTACTAATTTTATGTAGTTCATGTGGTTTTATCAGTGTACTAATTGTAGAAAACTATGCCAAAAAGGGAGCTCTGGTGGTATAGTGCCAAAGGCATTTGACTGCTAAACAGAAGGCTGGCAGTTCAAACCCACCAGCCACTCCTACAAAGGAAGACAGGGCAATCTACCTCCATAGTGATACCGCCTTGGAAACCCGAAGGGTCAGTATAGTCGGATCTGCCTCGATGGCAGTGAGTTTGTTTTTTGGTTTATGCCAAAAAATTACAACAATTAAAAAAAAAAAAAAAAAGCTAAAAACCAGCTAGCCAAACAAACAAAACGAATACTGTCATTGAGATCCACTGATTGAGCCACTTCTCTTTTCTACAATGATCTATCCAAGTTCTCAGACAAGTAAAGCCACCTTGCTTCAAAACCAAAGGGACCAATTTTGGGTGGCATGTGTTAGTTTAATAAGATAAATGGCATTTGCTCTGTAAATGCTTCTCAATATAATTCCCTCTCACAGACTTTTCAGAAGCTTGGAAGACTCTTGATAATGATGTAATTTTCCTCCCGAGCTTGTTAACTCTGTTCACTCTGCCTGTTATTGGCACAGGGGTGGGGTTGAGGTGCTTTAATCTTCCTAATTGACTACATTTCTGTCTCTTCCTGCTTGGATCATTTATTTTGAATGACTCAGTCTCTTTAGGGTAAATGTTCGGTCTTTCAGATGTCTTAGCCATTTTCATGTTCTTCCCAAAGATGGTGTCATAGATCTGTAGGTTAGAGACCAGGGAGAGATCATGTAATCTTGTGACAGTGGAGAAGTAGGGCTTTGATGAAAGCAATTCCTTGTTTTATGCAATGTTCTGGAGCTCTGTGCTGAAGAAGTTAGTCTTTCCTTGCCCTCTGGGGTTCCCTGATATGTGAATGGCTTCAAGTGGCCTTTAGAGAGACCATGTGACACACACACCTGACATTTGGGGACTTAGACATTTGCCTACTGTCTTGGTTCCTTATACTTTGCTGCCCTTGCTTCCAACTCAGATATCTACCAGCCTTCCCAATGTTTCTGCACATCCTTCTTGGAGCTTATGGGATCTAGGCATGCCTCATACATGGTGGGAGACTAGAAGTGCTGTGTCAGTTTCCCTATCAAGGGACATCTCTATTGAAGCTGTAGTCATACTGGTGACATGTTGGAGGTGATGAAAAGACCACAGTAAAGTTTCAATTATAGGCTTTTACCCTCCCTCAAAAGATTCAGAGAAAGTGGGTCACAAGCTCTAGTGTTCTTGGATTTTCCAAGATGATAGGAAATGGTGGGGATTAGACATTTAAGAATCTGTTTTCGTTATCATTGCCTACTGCTCCTTACTTCTTTTTATACCTCTGTGCTCAAAGAGGTGTTTTCCCATCGTGACTACTGTGTGATTGAACCACTTCTTAGGCTACATCTTTATCTATCAGTCTCATGGCAGACTTCATGGATGGCAGAGATATTCTTTCTACAGCAAAGAAAAAATATCTATAATATGAGACAGTCAGGCTTGACTTTCATATGTTGTTGTTGTTGTTATGTGCCGTCGAGTCGGCCCCGACTCATAGCGACCCCTCCTTGGGTTTCCAAGGCAGTATCACTACGGAAGTAGGATTGCCCAACCTTCCTTCCGAGGAGTGACTGGTGGGTTTGAACCGCCAGCCTTCTGGTTAGCAGTCAAGTGCTTTAGCCACTATGCTACCAGAGCTCCTTATATATGGAATCATAAAAAAACTAAAGATTCATAAATCTTAAAAACACTGTAAGTAAAGATTACTTTGGGTAAAAAATAAACCGATTTAATAATATTCTCACTCTCTATATCTGTATATCACCCCACTGTACCTGCCAGTAGAATTGTGATAATGAAGTTGAAAAGACTCCTCCACCTTTATGAAATAACCTGATCCTATGGCATTTTATGCTTGATGTGTGTATATAATTGTGTATATATTAAACCTATAGGAGTTACAGTAGTGTTTCTTTGTGGACATTGTTGTTGTATTATTGAGTACCATAGAGAAAATCCTATTTGACAGAGAAGAACATCCCCATAGAGTTTTCTTGGCTGTAATCTTTATGCAAGTAGATCACCAGGTCCTTCTCCTGGGGAGCCACTAGGTGGGTTCAAACTATCAAGCTTTTGGTTAGCAGCCAAGCACTGAACCTTGGCACCACCAGGGCTGCTTTTGTGAACATTAGTGTTCTTTTCTCTTTTTTTCCCTCCCAGTTGCTATTAAGTTGATTCAGATTCATGGCAACCCCATGTGCAGAGTAGACTAAGCTCCATAGGGTTTTCATGGCTGTGACCTTTTTGAAACAGATTGCCAGGACTTTCTTCCTTAGTGTCTCTGGGTGGGTTCAAACTGTGAAACTTTTATTAATCGTCAAGTGCTTAACCATCTGTATCACCTGTGGACTCTTTTCATTCATAAAGTGCTTTTACTAGACTCAGAGGAACATCTTTTATTTCCTAAATGAAAAGCTTTCCTCCCCATCAGTAATCCCTCCAAACCAAACTCACTGCTATTGAGTTAATTCCAACTCATAGCAACAACCATTGGGTTTCCAAGGCAGTAAATCTTTATGGAAGTAGATTGCCCCATCTTCCTTCCACAGAGTGGCTGGTGGGTTTGAACTGCCAACCTTCTGGTTAGCAGTCAGATGCCTTAGTCACAGAGCCACTTGAGCTCCTTTCTGTAATCACTAGTATTTTATATTTTGCTCTACTAGCATATATCATACCCTATTGTACTTAGCTGTTCCCATATTATCCTTCTACACTTTCAACATCTCTTTACTTGTGTACTTCTAATACGAAAGATAGAGAACTGTAAGAGCAGGAATCCTGTGATATTTATATTTGTATCTCCCCATGGATGTATTCCAGGTACTTCTCCTGAACACAGTAGCTGCTGAATGCATGAATAAATGAAGTACCTCACTAAGTAATCTTCCAGCAAAGAGGCAGCAGAGAAAAAAAATCTTGTTTCCCCATCACGGTCAGTTCCCTGGGAGAGATATGATGACTCAGAATTGAGACCAATTCACAGGAAGTGAATCACAGCAGATTGAAACTTTACTTTCAAAGATGGGACATTTTCATCAAATTTAATTATGTGGATTGATTGTGTGAATATGAAATATTCAACCAATTTTAGGCATTGAACAAGACTCTTGAGTAATATTTTATTACACCAGATAAGCATAATCGGAACAAGCATAGGGTATTCTTAATATCTGTCCACAAATATTAGCACATTCAATCCCACAAGCTTAATTACTGGCATTTCACCTCTACAGCCACCAGATGTGTTATGAGTTCTTTTTTTCCTGAAATAAATAGTGCTCTTTGTTACTGCTCAACCTAGAATGAGGCAGTGATTGTCTTGCTCTAGCAGTCACTTTGTAAGCATGAGATTGGGGCCCCTGTGAGCGATGGGGTTTTGCAAAGCAAAAGGAGACCATGTTGTCCCTGAGAATAATAGGGGTGCCACACCAGTCCTGGACTACCTTCCTCCAGACTGAGCTTGATCACACCAATGAAGGCAGCTCTTCTGCAAGACATGATTTGCCACCAACAAATGTTAAGTGAGAGAATTCTATAAACATTAAGTGAAAAAGTATATAAAAATAGCATGACATGGGGATGGGCACATAATTTAAAATACCATGTCTGTTATCATCATTAATGTTGTTGTTGATATCTTAAGGAATGTACTGTTATGTACTCCTGTGGGTAGTTGTTTTTAAAATTCAAATTGTTTTAAGTTCAAAAATTAATACCTACTTATTATACAAAAACTTAGAAAGCGTGGATTTAAACATAAAAGAAAAAGAATTAATACACTAGATGAAAGTAATTACCATCGACAGCTTTGTCTATATATATATTTATGCTTCCCCAAAAAATGGTATCATGCTGCATTTACTATTTTATACAGTGCTTTTTGTTTCTGTTTTATAGTGGATTTTTTTTGAATTAACATCTTTAGTATTAATTAACATTAACAACTTTTGAATATTTTTCTTATAATATTTTTTCCATTGCTATGAGGTACTAGAATATAATTTCTTCCCTCATAGTAAAAACAAAGCATTTGCTTACATTTAGCAGGATTTTT
>NW_006921668.1:8969387-8986245 GCF_000298275.1 Orycteropus afer afer
CTATCTATATATATACATACACACACACACACACACATACACACCAAACTCACTGCTGTTGAGTCAATTCAACTCATAGAGACCCTTCCTTGGGTTTCCATGGCAGTATCTCTATTAAGTAGATTGCTCAATCTTCCTTCCAAGGAGTGGCTGGTGGGTTTGAACTGCCAGCCTTCTGGTTAGCAGTCATATTCATATATATGTATGAAACCCACTGCCTTCAAGTTAATTCAAGTCATAGCACCCCCATTGGGTTTCCAAAGCTGTAAATCTTTATGGAAGTAGATTGCCTCATTTTCCTCCCATGGAGCAGATGGTGGGTTTGAACCACTGACCTTCGGATTAGCAGCCAAATACCTTACCTACTGCACCATCAGAGCTCCATATATGTACTTGTGTGTGTGTGTATTGCTTTACTTTAGAAATATCTTCTTTTTTAAAACATGAGAAAGTGTAATTTATTGGGCCATGCAATTAATTAATTATTCCCTAGGCTTGGCTTTGTGTCTTAGGTCAATTGTGACTATTTCTGAAGAGACCCACACTCTGCGTTCAGATTATCTCAGTACTGTTAGGACACACTAATCAACTCTGATAGCTGTCTTAGATATAACGTAAGCTAATTTGTTTAATCTCATGCTAGGTGCTTGCTTGTGAAGAAAATATCTAGACTGTGAGCATGCTATTTGGAAGTGCTGGGGTCCCAGGAGTTAAAACAGTTTCTAGTTAATACATGGACCCTTAATGGCCTCCAGCCCATTTGTCCAATGGTTTACATCAATATAGGCATTTCTCAGGTATGAAATATCTGTATGTCTCAGGCCAAATAGATTTCCTGGAGGGTAAACTGAGAGTTTAAAACAAAACAGACCAAGAAAAAAGTAATTCTAGTACACTCTAACATTGTAAGAAACAGATGTCACATATTTTTTATCTGAGATAAATGTAACAAGCTGAGCCAAAGCACACCATTAAACTTTTTGTAGAAAGGGGTTATAAGCATGTTAGTAGGGAAAGCAAAGGTAGATGGATAAGCGTAGAGAAATGTTAAAGCCTGAGCAATTTAATAAGCTCTATAGCTGTCACACTAAATAAAAGATATTAATTTTATACACAGTATTCTTATCTATACAACAAATTGCTACATAACCTCTACCTGAAAAAACATTCTGATAACATCTTTTGGCTTAGTTTTGATTACTATGAGTTCAAAGATAACAACAGCACATCCATTTGAGTGTTATTAATCTGGCTATCAGAAATGTTTCTCTTTTTAGTCTAAAACTTAACATTGAAAAAAACCCAGTTGCTGTGAAGTCAATCCCAACTCATGGTGATCCCATGTGTGTGTCAGAGTAGAAATGTGCTCATAGGGTTTTTCTGGCTGATATCTTAGAAGTAGATAGCCTAGTCTTTCTTTCAAGGCACCTCTGAGTACACTTGAATCAACAGGTTGGGTGTGAATAAAATAAACCTTAAGTTAATGATGAATATATTTTAGTATCACTATCTTGAAGGCAAGATTATACTCATTGTGATACTGAAATCGGAAATTTGTGTTAGAATGGTGTAATGATTGTGTAGTATAAACCCAGTGCTATCAAGTTGATTCTCACTTATGGCAACCCTGTAGGACAAAGTAGAATCACTCATAGGATTTCTAAGTTTGTAAATCTTTATGGAAGCAGACTGTCATATCTTTCTCCCACAGAGTGGTTGATGGCTTTGAACTGCCTATCTATAGGTTAGCAGCTGAACACTTAACCACTGAGCCACCACGGCTGCTGTGTAGCATTATATGTGCTACTTCTTGTTGTTGTGTTTGCCATCAAGTTGGATCTGACTCATAGCGATCCCTCCTTGGGTTTCTGAGGCATTATCACTATGGAAGTAGATTGCCCAACCTTCCTTCTGAGGAGTGGCTGGTAGGTTTGAACCAGCAGCCTTCTGGTTAGCAGTCAAATGCCGTAGGCACTGCGCCACCAGAGCTCCCAATAAGTGCTATGTTGTTGTTATGTGCCGTCGAGTCGGCCCCGACTCATAGCGACCCCTCCTTGGGTTTCCGAGGCAGTATCACTACGGAAGTAGGATTGCCCAACCTATAGTACTCAGTGTAATTGGAGGTCAAATATTGTATGGAAATGGAAAGTAAGTGACAAATTTTCTAAGAGTGTTTACTTCACCCCCCCAAATTTTTCTACAAAGAGCACTTATTGGATAATACAAACTTCATAAAAAATAAGTATTTTCTGTGATTTATGTTGTGCTGTAAAATACTTAATTACATTTGACTCTTAAGTGTGTGTGTTTGTATGTGCATATGCATGCATGCTAGATCACAGCATAATGTGATTCTAAATGTCCTCTGAGACACAGAAGCTAACAAGGAGTTAGGCCAAATTCTAGGGTGAATTATTCATGGCAAGTGACATCTGCAAAGCTCAGTCTCTTATAAAAACACAGGGCAACTAAGTAAATGTTTCCTTTTCTCACAAACATTGAATTTCTTGTATGAGACAGATGCTATTGCATTACCTGAATGCAAATGACTACTAGAGAGTGAAGAATGAAAATAGCATTTTACTTTTTACGTTTATAAAGTAAATGGGAGCTCTGGTAGCATAGTGCCTAAGGCACTTGACTGCTGACCAGAAGGCTGGTGGTTCAAACCCACCAGCCACTCCTTGGAAGGAAGATGGGCAATCTACTTCGTAGTGATACTGCCTCGGAAACCCAAGGAGGGGTCACTATGAGTCAGGTCCGACTCGATGACATATAACAACAACAACAAAGTTAAATGATCTAATTTAATTTGCTCATTTCAATAAAGGACATTTTAATAGTCCTATAAACTAGGATTCTGTTAATTAAAGTAGAGTTCAGCAGAAATAGTATATGTTTTTGCTTATCTTTGCCATAGACAAAGATTTACTCATAGCTCTATGAAAACAATCCTCAATGACCATGATTATATGTTTTTAGTGTAAAGTGAGTGGTTGGGTTCATTGATATCTAAGATCCATTCCACTTTAAAATTCTGTTCTAAGTTATTTCTCAATGAAATTTAGCATTTTTCAGGTTGTTGAGAGAAATAATTTTCTATTTCCTTCAACATTGCTAAAGCATACTATTTATGTTATTTTGAACTTCTTAAATTGCAGAGAAATTTTTGTCCTATTTGTGTAACTGTGAGAAAATACATGACATTTTTTTTCCTAGAAAATTAAACTATTTTACATTTTTACCAAAAATTGCAATAAAAATATAAAACTATAGTTCACCTGTGAGAAATGGAAATACAAACTTGTTAATTTTAAACAGCATTGCAGAGGTAACTCAAACCGATGATAGGACAATTTCTAGAAAGTCTAAATACAGAATTTAAAACATGTACATATTAGCACAGTAACACTTGGTAGTGGAGATGAGCTTCTGGAAAGGAACTGTTTGATGTCAGATGTTCCAATACTAGCGTGCTCAGAGCTCAGGTCTAAGAGTCCTACGGGGCTGTAGGCAACTATGCACTTGTGAAAAATAACATTCCATCCAGTGACTGTTATCAGAAAGGTCACCAGAAGGGTTTGGGGGATGAGGAAGGTGAAAGTGGAAGTGGCCATAGAATGTAGGAAGAGATGATTAGAAACGTGGAATGAGCTAGAAGGCAGTTTTGGGACTATGTTATAACTTACAAGGGAATTTCATCAATTTCTTTAACAAATAGCTGTTGAACAGCTACAAAATGGGAACCACTGTGTTATTTGCAGAGAAAGATCTACCTGGGCAGTCAATGTATAGCTATTAGTCACCTCTGACCATTTAAATTTAAATTAACTAAATAAAACTAAATTTCAGTTTGTCAGTTGCACTAACCACATTTCAAGTGCTCAATGACCATATGTAGCTAGTGGCTACCATATTGGACAGTACAGATATGGAACATTTACATCATTGCAGAAAGTTCTATTGGAGAGTGCTGGCAGAATAGTGGTCCTGGCACTTTTCATACCATTTTAGAAGATTATTTGTACAAATAAATGCAATGCTAAGTAGTGTATACTGCAAGTAATTTTGGAAGTATAGACAAGACAAGTGAATGAATTCAGAAGATCAAATCACATGAGGTGTTCAGAACAGAGTCATAGGAAAAGGAGAATTTAGAGTGGGAACAGAAAATAGTATATGATTTTGGAGTTGAAGATAAAGTGAAGAACATTATATACATAAAGGCAGTCAAGGAAAGGATGGCCAGTAGGCAGAGGTAATGAGTTCTAGAGAGAATGAGAAATAAAGTGCTTGAAGCACTTTGACAAAGTTGGAGTTCTAACTGAAAAGCCTTGATGGTATTGGACTTTTTTCTGAAGCCATTGGAAAACCAGTAGAATTTTTGAGAGCAAAATATGATGCAAGTTTTATTTCAGAAAGATATATCTGACAGCAGTGTGTAGACTAGATTGGGGAGAGAGAGAGGTAGTTGATAGATCTTATTAAAGAGTGTTTAAAATAGTCCATATGTTAGGCAATTTAAGGAGCCTAACTTGAGTATTAGCCACTCACTTTGGACACATATTATCAGGAACCTTGAGTAGAATAAGCATATTTTCTGATAACAGTATTAGAAATAAACAGAAAAACCAAACTCACTGCCGTCAAGTCGGATCCAACTCATAGCGACCCCTCCTTCTTAGGTTTCTGAGGCCCTATCACTACAGAAGCAGATTGCCCAACCTTCCCTCTGAGGAAAGGCTGGTGGGTTTGAACCACCTGCCTTCTACTTAGCAGTCAAATGCCTTAGGCACTATGCCACCAGAGCTTCTTATTAGAAACAGAGGTCTCTGTATTTGGTTATATCTCTCTAAATGACTGACTTCTTTACATCTCTTTTTCATTATCTTCAGAGTTGTAAGTATGTGGTTGCTCCTGATTCATAGCAGAGCAACAGTTAGGATTCAAAGACAAAAAGATAAGACCAAAGGCAAAAATTAAGGAAATGGAATTAATTCAGCCTGAAGAAAATAATAGAATGATTATTTTAGAGTGGAACTGACTTTAGAGATGAAGTGAGCTGAAATTTTTATCTTAATAACAAACACCCTCAGTTGCTACTGCTGTTTACGGTAGTACAGTGGAGCTTGCTGGCAACAGCTCATGACAGGCAATTTTGTGCATCTGTTCCCAACTCTGCTTTCAGTGAAGTCTCGTGGTGGGAGTATTTATACCACTGGCAAACACCATTGCCCTGCAGAGCTATGTCACCCACTGTGACACTGGAAACAGAGTAAGTTTGATCTTTCATATAAACACAAGTCTAGAAACATTTAAAGACACTACACCTACCCTTCACATATCAATTAGCTTATTATCCAATATTTCTCATTTTTGACCAGTGAACATTCTGATCATTTTTTCACATTAACAATGTACATCTAATAGTAACAAAAGTTGAGGTATGAAGCAAAAGTAATGCTGGCGTGATGGTTATGTATCAGCTTTGCTGGGCCCTGATTCCCAGCGGTTTGGAAGTCAAGTAATGATGTAGCCATCCTCCATCATGTGATCTGATGTGGTTTTTGCATAACACTGATTTTCACATAACAACCTGGTCTTTGTTGATGAGTTAAGAGTGGGTGTATTCCGCTTGCAGGGAATATTGGTTGTTCAGTAGTAGAATTCCTGCCTTCTGTGCAGGAAACCCAGGTCATTTCCCATTCATATGCAACCACCACCCATCTATCACCCAGCACAAATCTTGCACTTTACTCTGATGCTGAAAAGGCTTCAGCAGAAATTCCTGACCAGGATGAACTAGAAATGAAAGCCTTGTGGATCTAATTTGCAAGTGATCATGGCAATGGTGCAGGGCCAGGAAGCATTTCACTATATTGTGCATGGGCTCACCATGAATAGGAGCTGAGCATCAGCAACTAACCACAGCTGTGCCCGTGCTGTCATACGAAAGGCAAGGAGACTAGTCTTCCAACCTAGAGTTCATAACTTTAGGCATACACATGGATCTACAGTGGTTTGTCATGTACATCTTAAGCTGCATACACATATACTTCAAATATAAGTGATTTTAAATTTATTCTTCCTTTCTTGTTTTGCTGTGGTGTTGTTCGTGTCTACTCATGAGAGTGGAGATTCTCTCTTCCTAATTTTCTTGTATGAATTTTGTGTAGCTTGATCTGTAATTTATGGACAGGAAAACTGTCTGCATAGTTTTACTAGCAGATATATATAGAGAGAGAGATGAGCTCTGGTAGCAGAGTGGCTAAAGCACTCGACTGCTAACCAGAAGGCTGGCAGTTCAAACCCACCAGCCACTCCTCGGAAGGAAGGTTGGGCAATCCTACTTCCGTAGTGATACTGCCTCGGAAACCCAAGGAGGGGTCGCTATGAGTCGGGGACGACTTGACGGCACATAACAACAACAACAACATATATATACATATATATCAGTTAGGATTGGGTGTGTATGTGTGTGTGTTGTTGTTAATGTGCCATCGAGTCAGACCTAACTTATAGCGACCCCTCCTTAGGTTTCCAAGGAGGTATCGCTATGGAAGTAGAATGCCCAACCTTCCTTCTGAGATATATATATATACACATACATACATACATACATACAGCATACTTCCCTTTCCGTTTAGGGAATAAAAGTTAATTCCTTTTTTTTTTTTTTTTCTTTTTTCATGAGTTTAGATTCCTCCGTAACTGTATATTATTCCTACTGTCACAGTAATAATTGCTGTGGTTGCTGATCAACAATAACTATTGTGTTGTTAGGTGCCACTGAGTTACTTTGTGACTCATTGAGATGCCATGTGACTAGAACAGATCCAATGCCTTTCAGCTAGCAGTCAAACACTTAACTACCGTGAAACCAGGGCTTCTTCTACTGTAATTACAAGCTGCCATTATTTGAGTACTTATTACCTACGTATCTGCCACTGTCCTAAAGGCAGTCTTCTGGTGCAATGGTTAAGTGCTTGCCTACTGACCAAAAAGTTGGTAATTGAAACCCACTCAGCAGCTCTACAGAAGAACAGCCTGACAATCTGTTTCTGTAAAGATTACAGTCAAATAACCCTGTGAGGTAGTTCTGCTCTGTCTCATGGAGTCCCTATGAGTTAGAACCAAATCAGTGGCATACAACAACAACTACACTATCCTAAGAATTTTCCATTCTTTGTCTCACCTAATCCTCAGCACCACCATTCAAGTTAGAAACTGTTATGCCCATTTGTCGGATGAAGAAATAGGAACAAAGAGGTAAGAAACTTGCCCAAAGTCATATAGTGGTTGAGGCTGGGATGTCAATTCAGATCTCTTAGACCCTATAATGCCAATCCCTAAAGCTGATCCTCCACTACTATCTGTATTACACAGAGAAAAACTTTTTTCCTGGTAGTGACAAAGGCAGCCAGGGGCCATAGTGAATGGAGATTGGTATCTCTTAGGGCTTTGGTGACTGGAAATGAGGCATTAGTATTTTATTTATTCATTTTTTTATTGTGTGCCCTGGCAAATGCATTGTTGTCACCTTGACAAGCTTGGGATCAGGGAGAGAATAAAGCCCAAGTTGCATATGGCACAGGAGGGGCCCTTGTTCTAGAGATCTTTCATCCTCTGGAAACTCACAGGTATGAAAGGATTCTGTTGTTCTAATAAAATACCAGTAAGAATTCTGAAATTGAGCTGGGATCTTCATATCAAGAAAATCCATGCCCAAACTTATCTAAGTGTTACCTCATTCCAAACAACTAATGCTTTAAAAACAATAACAATCTGTTCAGGCACTTCTGAGATGTATAGGTAGGGAATAATTATTTCTGAAACGTAATTGGTATATCCAATTGTGAAAGAGAAAATACAGTTTGTAACTACACAGAATACTACAACATGGGTAAATGATCCCAGGGTCAAAAACACTTAAAACATGCAAATAAAAGGACTTCATAACAATAGCAATTAAGGTTTCTGAAACTAATACCTTTTCATGAATTGGGTGTGTAATGTGGCAAAGCTATCCTCTTTTATAATGTCATGTTTGTGTATATTCACACTTATGCATGAACATGCACCCATTATAGTAACTCAGTAAAATAACCAGAGGGTATGGAAATTCCTGCCTAGACTTGGGTTTTTAGACATGCTTCCTTTAATCTCAACACCCGTGCGCATGAGAAACAGCAGCTCGAGCACAGACTTGGCAGGCAAAGCTGTTTTCTTAAACACTCTTCCTTTCTCTTCAGTGGTACCTATTCTGGGGCCACTAAGCAGCCTCATACTTGCCTCTCAAGCTTCCAAAGGGTATTGAAGACTTGTTTGGAACACATAATTTATGCCACATGAAAAAATAGCTGAGGCTGTAATGGTGCCCAGGAATCCAAGTTCTCTGAAGACTGGGATCTTATTAATATGCAGTATTTCATTTACAATCCCCTTCTAAGTAGGTTTAAGAGGATAATGCCTTGTTTGAATAATAATATAGCACGTTTTACTATTCTAAGGGCTTTCACATAAATCATCCATCTCATTTTCTGTTTGAAACAAGGAGGGAGATAAGACCAGGATTATTACCTAAGGGGAATCAGAAACTCTGAAAGGTTAAGTAATTTACTCAAAGTCACACTGCAAATTCTCAGCAAAGTCGAGATTAGAAGCTGCAAGTTCCCAGCTCAGGTGGGTCTTTTTAAAAGAATGTTAGTCTCCACACTCATGGGTAGAATAGGAATTCACAGGCACAGTCTTTTGCCTCTAAGTGTTCCATTTCTACAGTTTGTTGGTAAAATGGCAGGGAATTTTGTATAAAAATTTTTTAAAATTTAACTTTTTGTTTAGTAAGTGACTTTTAAAATCCAGCCTAAAGTTGTGTTAGTTTCTTAACTAAATTTATAAGACTGAACACAAGCTGCACATAGTGACAGTGATCCTTGATATTCATTTTTCATTTTTATGTTTAATCAGAGACTTGTGAGTTTTCTATAAGACTATTAAAGGGAAAGCACTTCATAATCTCTGAACATTGCAATAATGAGAGCTGACGTTATTGGCACAATTAGCATCAGAAAACACTTAATTGATTTAATTTATCATTTTATTAGTTTCCACTTGTCAGAAATGGCATTTTGATTTGTTCACGTAATATTTATGCTTTTAATCCCTTTTCATTAATTTCATTTTGAAATTTCTTAAAATACACATATGTCTTGTAATGCATAATTATAATCATATATATGTGTACATAAGGAGTTTGGTAGTGTAGTGGTTAAAACATTGGGGTGCTAGCCAAAAGGTGGGTGGTTTGAACCCACCAGCCACTCTGAGGGAGAAAGATGACACAGTCTGCTTCCATAAAGATTTATAGCTTTGGAAACCCTATGAAGTTTGCTATGAGTTGTAATCATCTTATTGGCAGTGGGTTTATATGTGTATGTACTCTAGAGGTTTTTAATGTAATCTTATTTTCTTATAATTTTTACCTGTGATTACTTCTCATTTTCTCACTACGATAGAACTTTCTTTAACAACAACCAAAATGAAAACTCTGACTATAAAGTACCTAAAGCATTTGATTGCTAACCAGAAGACGGTGGTTGAAATACACTAGCCACTCCTCAGAAGGAAGATAGAGCAATCTGCTTCCATAGAGATACCACCTCAGAAACCCAAGGCAGGGTCTTCATGAGTCAGACTTGACTCAGTGGCACTGAGTTTGGTTTCTGGTATAAGGGTCAGCACAAAGCTAATGTGTATGAGATGGAAGTCAAATATAGCTCTATTCTTCCACTTGTCCACCATTTCTGACACCAATCATTCCTCCCATGACACTCTTTCTCTATTGGGTGTGAAAATTCACTGCAGGGGTCACAGAGAACTCATGGAAACACCATAACTGCAATAATAACTTTAACAGTAGACAAGGATAAAAAGAAAGGATATAAACAGAAATGAAGATGCACGTAGGGAAAAGTTTGTGTGTGGTCCTAGCACGAGGCTTCAGTGTTTCAAAAGGACTTGCTACATCTCAAAGGAGACCTGCTTACCCTTCACCAAAACCTATGTTCATTCTCACCTCCCAGAAAACTTTCAAATAGCTGCTATTCTGTGATGTCACTAAATGGGCTCTGCTGTCAATCACTCCTCTCTGCTGGCTCTTGGTTCCTCCTAGCTGGGTCTCAGATGTTCTCTGCTCTGCAGGTGGTGCCCTGTTTTCAGATTGCTTCAGCTCTTGGCAAGGATATGACCTTCACACTCTGTGGCCACTGTCTGGGCCTGCTTTCTGTTTCTGCCTTTTCTAGTACCTTTGTAGCCACTTCCTACTTTACTGTTATAAGTTTACCTTGTCAGGGAAGTTCTCAATATAGGGTCCCATATTTAAAGGGCACATTCTCCTCCTGCTTCTTCTTGATCAGGAACCCACTCTGAGCCTCTGTGTTCTAAGGTTTTTATCAGTCACCAAGAAGTCCCCCACCCCCAGTCAATACAAGTAAAGGTCAACTAGTAGGCAGTGTTCCCCAGTCAATCCATGTGAAAGTTAGACTAGTTAGGGCTCAGAAAAACAGGACCCAAAATCCAAATTGAAGGTGATTCCACATCACAAACTTGCATTTCTCTTGCCCTTCACTAACCAATAATAACAACATATTTATTTTTATTTCATCTTACTATGCTAATTAGGCACTTGACTGCCAGCCATTCCTTGGAAGGAAGATGGGGCAATTTACTTCCATGGTGATACTGCCTCGGAAACCCAAGGAGGGGTCGTTATGAGTTGTGTCTGACTTGACGGCACATAACAACAACAACAACATGCTAATTTAATTGCAAACAAAAAAAATGTACCCAAATGTACATACATGAAGGAGCCCTGGTGGTGCAGTGGTTAAGTATTCAGCTACTAATTAAAAGGTCAGTGATTCAAACCTACCAGCTGCTCTACAGAAGAAAGATGTGTCAGTCTATTTACACAAAGATTACAGACTTAGAAACCCTAGGGAGCAGGAAGTGGAGACAAAATGGTGTCTTGCTACCACATTCTTCCAATTTACAATAAAGACCATGACTAACCAAGTGAAACAGATATAAATAATGATTTTTGAACTCTGAGTATCAAATGAGAGAATAATTAGATTGAGTGCTTCTGTAAAGGGAGATGAGTGAGGACAGTGACTAAGAAAGAGACTAAACCAGGACCTGATGCAGCATAGCCATTTTATATCACAGATGCATAATACAGGGATGAAGACAAATCAACTACATGGAATTCACGCAACAATAGAAACACAACACAGACACATCTGGTGGAAACCCAGGTGAGCAGAATACATGCTGGAGCTGGAAAAGGAAAGTACAGGGAAGTGAACCAGTCTCCCAGATAGATGCAAAGCAAGAGGAGGGCCAGAGAAAGGGAATGAAACAACTCACTACTAGTAGACTCTAGTCATTTGGGCTGAGGACATTTGTGGGTTGAGGAAAAGCCTGTGTTGGGGTAGTTGGAGAAACTAGACTCATGGCAGCCTCTCACTTGATTGATTTTGGACAAAAGCTGGATAAATGACTGCATGTGCCCAGAAAGGCATCAGACTAGTGAATCACAACTGGAGAACTACATTCTCTGCTCTAATAAACACACACTTTCCTGGAACCTAGAAGTGAATACTTTTCCTGCTCCCACCAGCTTGGTGGCTACGGAAGCCCCACTCTCACCCATCCAGATTGCTGGCTATCTCCATAGAAGCTCAGCCACACCCATCAACTTGTTTTTAGCAGACATATCCATGGGCTGAAGCACTGACAGATCTCTTTCACATTGAATGAAAGAGGTACACTTGTGCAGGCACATATGTCCATGGACAAGTGGATTGCACTACAACTGCCTGCTCCCAGTGTTGCCAGCTGACTATAACTACAAAAGCCCTTTCTCCTTTGCTTTTTTCCCTTTTTCTTCTCTTCTTTCTCAATTCTTTCCTTTTTTTCCCCCAATTTATCTTCCTTTCAATTTGTTCATTTCTCCCTCTTCCTCCTCTTTTATCTTTACCAATCTTTTTCTCCCATTCACTTTTTTTTTTTGGTAATTTTTCTTTTATTTTTTATATTCTCTTCTTCTTCTTCTTCTTTTTTTCCCTGTCCCCTCAAACAGGAGGAAGACATTAACTCTCCACTAGTCAGCCAAATTTATTGCACTGATCACTTTACCCAATGGGAGGTCATCATCAACAGCTCCTGAACCAGGATCAATAACAGACAGTGGATTACACCTGCCCATCCCACCCCCAGCTCCTCTCTACCACAAACAGAAACTGGTACCCACATTTCCACCAGTTAGTCCACCAAGCTGGAGACAGCTGGGGAGTAAGCCAATGCTGCAAAACTAACAACCAAAGAAGCATGCCTACCCTACACATCCAGATATATTTAAACAAAGCAAAACAGAACAACAAAAGAGGGTGAAAAAGAAAAAAAAAAAAAACAGCACATAATCAACAATAAAAAGAACTCAAAAAATGTCTCTATGACAACAGCCAGCTTCAATTCAAAGAAAGAAAGAGGACAAGATAATGGAAGCAAGTAACCTGAGGAAGAACAGGTAATAGAACTACCTGATAAGGAATTCAAAGAGCTCAAAGAAACCATAAACAAATATGAGGAAAAGACAGATAATATTCTTGAAGAATTCAGGAAAACAATACAAGAACAACAAAATGACAAAATAATAGATAATTAGAAATCACCAAAAAACAACAATTAAAAATCCAGAAGATGAACACTAAAATCACAGAGATAGAAGGACAAAAAATCTGTGAGTGCTTCAGCCCCTGGATATGTCTGCTAAAGACAAGTTGTTGGCAGGACAAGAGTAGACTCAGATTGGCTGAATCACACATTTTCCAGCTAAAAGACAAATCCTTTGACACCAGCTTGTATGAGGGAAAATCAGAAAAAAAGAATGAAGAAAACCTAAGAGTTGTATGTGATGATATCCACAGAAATACTATGTGTCTGATTAGAATTCCAAAAACAACAGGAGGCAAAAAACCACAGAGAATATTGTTGAAGCCTTGTTGTCAGAAAACTTTCCAGTATCAAGAACAATGAAAAGATATCCACCTGAGAAGCTCAACAAATCTTATATAGAGTAGAGTCCAAGAGAAAGTCACCAAGACACATCATAATAAAACTTTCCTAAACCAAAGACAAAGGATTTCCAGAGAAGCTTGAGAAAAATGAAATGTTACCTACAAAGGGCAACCAATAAAACTAAGATCTGATTTCTGAGCAGAAACCATGTAGGCAAGAAGGCAATGGATTAACATATGCAAAACCTTAAAGGAAAGGAATTGCCAACCAAAAATTAAATATCCAGCAAAACTGTCCCTAAAATATGATGGCAAACGTAGGATATTCAATGACAAACAGAAATTAAGGGAATTTGTAAACACCAGACTAACTCTATAAGAAATGCTAACAGGAATCTGTCAGAGAGAAAAATTAAATAACCAATTGCAACCACTGCTGTGGAGTCTGATTTGACTCATAGAGACCCCTCATTAAGTTTCTGAGGTGGTATCACTATGGAAGTAGATTGCCCAACCCTTCTTCCGGGAGTGGCTGGTGGGTTTGAACCTCCAATCTTCTGATTAACAGTCAAATACCTTAGGCACTATGCCACCAAAGGTCCCCAAAATCAAATAAGCTTACAAAAAAAAGAGAGAGAGAGAGAGAGAGAGAGACCCAGAGGAGTCAATCTGTAAACCACAGCTATAAAGCAAATAAAGAGCTCTGGTGGCATAGTGCCTAAGGCATTTGACTGCTAACCAGAAGGTTGGCAGTTCAAACCCACCAGGCACTCTGTGGAAGGAAGACTAGGCAATCTCCTTCTGTGAAGACTTACAATCTTAGAAACCCCATGGGGTAGCTATGAGACATAATCAACTTGACAGCAGTAAGTTTTGTTTTGTTTTTTTATAGAGAAAATATAGGAAAGAAATGTTATAACCACAAAACTTCCAAATAAAGAGAAATCAGGTGATATGAATATAGAAATGACTGTTCCAAACTTAAGAAGATAAGAATTTACTACAGGGTAACAACAAAGAAAATTAATATGCCTTCTACCAAAATAAGAAAGAAGGAAATCACCAAGACAGAGTAAACACAAAATCAACAACAATGAAGAAAAGGGAAAGAAAATTTGGTAACAAAATGAACTCAGTACAGAGAAATATCCTGAACAAAGGAGCCATCAACACCACAATAAAACACACAAAAGAATGACAGCACCAATTGCATACCTATCATTAATTACACTGAAAGTGAATGAAGTAAATGCACCAGTCAAGAGAAAAAGAGTGGCAGATTGGATATAAAAGAAGATCTATCAATATTCTTCCTATAAGAGACTCACCATAGGCACAAAGATACAAATAAGTTAAAAATCAAGGGATGGAAAAATATATATCAAGCTAATGGCAACCAAAAAAAGAGTGGGGATGACAGTATTAATTTCTGATAAAATAGACTGCAAAGTAAATACCACCATAAGGTCCAAGGAAGGACATTATATAATGATAAAAGAGTCAAGCCATCAAGAGGACATAAACAATAAATATCTATACACCCAATAAAAGAGCTCCAAAATACATAAAGTGAACATTAACTGAACTGAAAGAAAATAAGCAATTCTACACTAGAAGCAGGAGACTTTAACACACAACTTTTGATGAAGTGCAGGAAAAAGTAGAAAGCAACTCAACAAAAATACAGAAGATCTCAACAACACAATCAACCAACAAGATCTCATAGATATAGACAGAGCACTCTATCAAAAACAAAACAAAACAAAACACAATATATATTCTTTTCTAGTGTGCATGTATCATTCTCCAGGACAGACTATAGCACGAATAAAACCAAACCAAACTCACTGCGTTGAGTGGGATCTGACTCACAGGGACCCCTCCTTGGGTTTCTGTGGCGGTATCTCTACAGAAGTAGATTGCCCAACCTTCCTTCCAAGGAGTGGCTAGTGGGTTTGAACCGCCAGGCTTCTGGTTAGCAGTCAAATGCCTTAGGCACTATGCCACCAGAACTCCTATAACACAAATAAGCCTCAATAAATTTAAACCTGTCAAAATACTACAAGGCATCTTCTCAGAATAGAACTCTATAGAATTAGAAATCAGTAGTAGGAAGATCAGGGAAAATAAAATTAAATAAAGGAAACTGAATAGCTCCCAGCTCAAAAACTACAGGGTAACAGAAGAAATAAAATGTGAAATAAAAGAATTATTAGAAACAAAAAACAAAAACACAACATACCAAAAGCTTTGGGACACAGTGAAAGCAATACTCAGAGGTCATTTTATAGAAATCAAAAAGAAGAAGGAACCAAAATCAATACCTTAACCAAACAACTCCAACAATTAGAAAAAAAGCAACAAAAGAAAGCTATAATCTCCAGAATAAAGGAAATAATAAGATTAGAGTGGAAATAAACCAAACAAAAACTATAGGGAAAAATCAATAAGACTGGAAGTTGGTTCTTCAAAATGATTTAAAAAATTGGTGAACTACTAACAGATTTGACTAAGGAAAAGAAAGAGAAGATGCAAACAACATGAATAAGAAATGAAATGGGCAGAATCACAACAGAAATAAAAAAAATAACAAAATAATATGAAGAGCTGTACTTTCACAAATTTGAAAACCTAGAAGAAATGGACAAATTTCTTAAAACACATGACCTACCTAAACTAACACAGACTGAGGTGGAAAGGTTGAATAAATCTTTAACAAAAGAAGAAATTGAACAGGTCATAAAAATAAATAAATAAATAAAATAAACTGCCTACAAAAAAAGTCTTGGCCCAGATGGATTCTCTGGAGAATTCTAACAAATATACAGAGAAGAGGTGATGCCGATCCTACTCAACCTATTCCAGAACATTGAAAAGGATGGAAAACTCCCAGATTCACTTTATGAAGCAAGTATAACTCTGATACCAAAGTCAGGCAAAGACACCACTAAAAAACAAAATTTCAAACCAATATCCCTCATGAATATAGATGCAAAATGCTTCAACAAAATCCTAGAAAATAGAATCCAACACTGTATCAAAACAATAATAAACTATGATCAAGTAAGATTCATACCAGTTATGCAAGAATATTAGAAAAACAATATTAGAAATAATAGATTATTAGAAAATTTAAATTATTACAAATAATCTAATAAATAATCGAATAAAAATATGAGATTATTAGAAAAATTAATATTCAATATTAAGTTCAATATTAGAAAAACAATCAATGTAATCTATTGGAAAAATAAAACAAAGGAAAAGAAAGACATGATCATATCAATTGATGCAGAAAAGACATTTGATAAAATCCAACACCCATTCCTGATAAAAGCTCTCAGAAAAATAGGAATAGAAGGGACATTGCTCAGTCTTATGAAGAGCATATATACAAAACCAACAGCCAATGTTTTTCTCTATGGAGAGAAACTGAAAGCCTTCCTCAGCAGGAACCAGACAAGAATGCCCTCTATCACCACTTTTATTCAATATTGTATTGGTAGTCCTAGCCAGGGCAAAAAAGCAAGAGAAATAAAAGGCATACAAATTGGCAAAGAAGAAGTAATACTCTAACTATTGTGCAGATGATATGATCCCATACATAGAAAACTCAAGGGACTCAGCAAGAAAACTACTGGAACTAATTCAAAGATTCAGCAAAGTGGCAGGATACAAAATCAACATACAAAAATCAGTTGGATTCCTCTACACTAACAAAGATATCTCTGAAAAGGAAATAAGGAAAACAATACCATTTACAATAGCTACCAAAAAAA
>NW_006921668.1:8986345-9007817 GCF_000298275.1 Orycteropus afer afer
ATAAAATACTTAGGAATAAATCTTCTAGGGACATGAAAGACCTATAGAAAGAAAACTACAAAACACTACTATAAGAAATTATAGGACACCTATATAAGTGGAAGAATATCCCATGCTCATGGATAGGAAGACTGAATATTGTGAAAATGTCAATCCTTTCCAAAGCAATCTAGATTTAATGGAATCTCAATCCAAATTCTATCAACATTCTTTAAGTACATGAAAAAATCAATCACTAATTTTATGTGGAAAGGAAAGAGAGAATAGACAAGCAAAGCATTACTGAAGAAGAAAACCAAAGTAGGAGGTCTAACACTTCCCAAAGTGAAAACCTACTATACAGCCATTGTAGTCAAAACAGCCTGGTATTGGTACAATGATACACACATAGACCAGCAGAACAGAATTTAGAGTCCAGAAATAGATTCATCCACCAATGGACAGCTGATCTTTGACAAAGGGCCAAAACCCATTCAATGAGGAAGAGATAGTCTCTTCAATAAGTGGTGTTGGCAAAACTGGATATCCATTTGGAGAAAAATAAAGTAAGATCCATATCTCACATCATCCACAAAAACTAACTCTAGATGAGTAAAAGACTTAAACATAAAACCTAAAACTATAAAGTTCATCAAAGAAAATTAGGAGCAAACTCAGGGGCTTTAATTTATGGCATGAGTAGACTATCAAACATAACCAAAATGTGCAAACTGTAGAAGATAAACTAGATGACTGGAACCTTCTAAAAATTAAATCCTTATGCACTCACAAGACATAGCCAAAAGAGTGAAAAGGGAACCTACAGATTGGGAAAATACATATTTAGCAATGACATATCCAACAAGGGACTTATCTCTAAAGTTTATAGAAAATTCAACACTTCAACATCCAAAAGATAAACAATGCAATTTAAAAAATTGGTAGAGGACATAAACAGACACTTTGCCAAAGAAGATACTCAGGCAGCCAACAAACACATGAAGAAATATTCATGATCATTAGCCATTAGAAAGATGCAAATCAAGACAACGATGAGATGTCATCTCACTCCAGCAATAATAGCAAACTTCAACATGACAAAAAACAGCAAATGCTGATGAGGTGTGGAGAGAGTGGAATCCTTATTCACTGGTAGTGGGACTGTAAAATGGTACAACCACTGTGGAAGATATTATGATGCTCTCTTAAAAAGTTAGAAATACCAGTTGATTTAGCAATCCATTACTATGTATATATCTGAAAGAATTGAGCTCAGGACAGGAGCTGATATACGTACACATATTCATCAAGGAACTTTTCACAACAGCAAAGAAATAGAAAGAGCTTAAGTACCCATCAACAGATGAATGGATAACCAAACTATGGTACATATGCACAATGGAATACTATGCAACATTAAAGGATAAAGAACACATGAAACACCTTATAACATGGATGAACTTGGAAGATATGCTGAATGAAATAAGTCAATGTCAGAAGGACAAATATTGTATAAGTCTACTATTATAAAAAGTCAAGGAACTTTTTACACATGGAAGGAAACTTTCTTTATTGGTTACCAGTAATGGGAGGGGAGGAGAGGGAAAATTTCTAGTTAGGTAAGAGATACATAATAATTTGGGTGAAGGGAAAGGCAATACACCAAAAGCAGGTGACAAGCACACCATCACTAAGGAACAGGAAAACACAGAGAGCTGCATAAGAGAGCAGAGGCAAATACTATTACATGCAAAATTCTGCATTATCATTAATAACATATATTAATAAATGGGTGGTTACACAGGTAGGTAGGCAATATGGTCCAGTACTAGTAGGTGATCAGCAATATGCCCCTGACCATAGGTAGTTTTAATACCAAAAAAAAAAAAAAAAAAACCTTCCATGCCATAGAGTTGATTCCAACTCATAGCAATCCCCATTGGGCTTCCAATATTTATGGAAGTAGATTGCCTCATCTTCCTTTTTTTGGAGCAGCTGGTGGGTTTGAACCCCCAGTCTTCTGCTTAGCAGTCAAATGCCTTAGTCATTACACCACCACAGCTCCTGTTAATTTCTTAGCCACAACCAAATATCTTGAGAGAATGAGTTGCTGGGCCTTCAGGCTTCAGGCCATGGTCCTGGTGGATGTCAAGCTCAATTTGCATAACATAGTATACAAAAACACAGTTATACATCCTACTTTTGTGAGTAGTGACTGAGGTCTTAAAGTTTGCGAGCAGCCATCTATGATGTAATTATTGATCTCTTTTCATCTAGAGAAAAGAAGAATGAAGAAAATCAAAGATACCTGGGACTAGTGGACCATGGGAAATTCAGCCTACACGAGCATGAGACCAGAATTAGATGGTGCCCTTCTGTCATTGCCAACCTCTTAGAAAGAGATAAAAATTGGAGATGCTATTTAGAGTGAGAGAAAAATGTGGAATAAAATTCAAAATTATAAGAAAGACCAGGCTTATGCTCTGAGAGAGACTGGTGAAACCCCTGAGACTATGCCCACGGATCACCCTTCAGTCCCGAAATTGTTGTTGTTCCATGGCTTAACTTTCAGCCAACCAATAGACAGGCCTATGAGACGAACAATTACACCAGGGAGGTGCACTACCTAGAACCAAAAGTGTGAGCGTGCAGATGGGAGAAAGCACCAACACAGGGAGAAAGCACAGAAGGCAGACAGGCTAAGGAAGGACAAAGGGAACAGGTAACCATAGGGAGGAAGTGGAAAGAGAGCTGTTATGTGTGGGGATTTCAATAATGTCACAGAACAAAATGTATATAAACTGTTGAAAGGAAAACAAATTAGCTCTGCAAACTTTCACTCAAATCACAATAAAAGTTAAAGAAACCCTATGGGGCAGTTCTACTCTGACCTACAAGATTGATATGAGTTGAATTAGACTTGGTGGAATGGGTTTTGTGGTAAATACATACTCAAATCAAACTCACTGCCATTGAGTAGATTCTGACCCATAGTGACCTCCATTGGGTTTCCAAGGCTGTAAATCTTTACAGAAGTAGAAGGCCCCATCTTCCTTCTGCGGAGCAGCAGGTGGATTTGAACCAGTGACCTGGTTAGCAGCCAAATGCCTTATCCACTACACAACCAGAGCTCCTGGTACATATGTACATGTCAATATAAATATAAGAATGTGTAACAGGAATTATTTTGATCATTTTTTTAAGGCATATAAGATTGTATCATAAAACTTTTCTTCCATTTATCTGCTCATTTACCAGTATCATGTGAAAAACTTTTTACCACATCAAACACTATAGTTTTATTTTCTTATCTCTAATGGTTTCATGGCATTGCATGGAAAGGATATAACACTTGTATTCAATTATTCACTTATCAATAGGGTTTTATTTGTTACTATTTGGTTTTCTTTCTGCTACTTCATATAATTCTACATGAAAAATGTTCAAACAATGGCATGGGATATTATTATATAATGTTGTTTTTATTTCTATAGAATGTCTAGAGTGGGATTTCTGGATTGAAAAGTATTTATTAGATTTTGCACATTGCATTTCAAAAGAAACTGCAACTGGACTTCACATTTCCACCAGCACCTTCACATTTCTACCATTTTTTTTCATCCAAATCTACAAATATTCTTATCTCTAATTTTTGCCAGTTGGATAGCAAACTGATAAAGTGATACAGTCCTTTTACATTTCCTATCCTAACTGCTAGTGAAATGGCATCTTTTCATACAATTGCAAGTCATTTGGATTTACTTCTTTTGAAGTGCCTACAAAAGTTCTATACCTATAACTCAATAATTGTTTTCCTTTCTTTGTCAATTTCTAATTATCTATTTGTCTTATTTATCATTTATCTACTCTTGTGGTATAGTGCCTAAGGCATTTGACTGCTAACCAGAAGGCTGATGGTTCAAACCCACTGGCCACTCCCCGGAAGGAAGATTGGGCAATCTACTTCCGGAGCGATACCACCTCAGAAAACCAAGGAGGGGTCACTATAAGTTGGATCTGACTAGATGGCAGTGAGTTTTGAGTTTATTGTAATAAATATTATAATAACTCCTTGTCAAATGTTTTAGTTACCAATATTTTTATCATAATCTAAGTTAATCAATTAAGTATATGTATACCACCAGCCACTCTTCGGATGGAACATGGGGCAATCTACTTCCATAGTGATGTTATTGTTATTTGCCCTCGAGTGGGACCCGACTCATAGCGACCCCCTCCTTGGGTTTCTGAGGCAGTATCACTACGGAAGTAGATTGCCCCATGTTCCTTCTGAGGAGTGGCTGGTGGGCCAGCCTTATGGTTAACAGTCAAGTGCCTTAGGCACTACGCTACCAGATACTGCCTCGGAAACCCAAGGAGGAGTCGCTATAAGATGGGTCCCACTCGACAGCACATAACAACAACAACATACTATGTTTCACCAATTTACTTCTCATAGAACATAATACTTGTACCTTGTCTTTGACAGCTCCTTGATTCCTCTATTAGTTAAAGTTTCACATGAGATCTCCTAAATCTTTTAAAAATACTTGAATTACTTTAAAAGACTGTTACAAGACTAAGGTCCAAGTTGACTTTCTCCTACAGTGTCATTGCTTGTGATTAAATAATACTTTTACCTTTATTAAATTCTCATACACACTAGGATTCCTTCATTTGTTCCTCTCATGTGTGAATTTTTCATAATTTTAAAACAGATGGAAATGTATCAATTAATTCATAGTCTGGTAACACAGTGTGCCTGAAGATCACGCCTATAATTGAAAGAATAGATTGTTATATATAGTAGCCCAAAAGACTACTCTCAAAATCCCAAATCCATAAATTAAAGGCATTTTGTAGCAAGAACCTGACATTTCAGAAGAAAAGGAAGATACTTAAACACAGGAATATAAAGCATAGGATTCATATTTCAAACAGCTCAAAGGGAAGAAGTCAAGGGGAGCAAAGTTATTGGCCACGTATTTCATAAACATAAGCGTCGTGGCAAAGACAGTGTTAATGTCAATAAAGACAGACGCATGAAGATATGAAGTAATTGCTGGATGCTACTTGGCATTCGTCATCTGTCTATTCCTAAAAATCTTGGTCTATGGCAATATTCATGATTGTTACGGCTTGATTATGCGATAGGTAGGTGTTAGCTCTGAAGCTGATGTTAAAACAGTACATTTGCAACTGCAGTAGATTAAAATCTATCTTTGTCAGCAAAGTATTTGACAATGTCTTGGGTTATCCTTGTGTATATTAAAGAAAGGCAGACATTAAAAACAACAAATCAAACCAAACCAAGTGCCCATCGAGGTGATTCAGAGATTCAGACTGGTACTGACCCCTATGCATTCAGCGGAGAACTGCTCTGGAGAGTGTTCAAGGCTGTGGTCTTTAGAAAGCAGGTCACCAGGTCTTCCTTCTGAGGAGCTCCAGGGTGAGTTCAAACCACCAATCTTTCTGCATTTAACCGTTTGTGCCACCCAGGGACTGAAGATGAGGACATTGCTTTGCAGAATAAAGGCCTACATTGCAAGGCTATTGATTAGTAAAATTAAATTCTCTATTTTTGTGTGATTGAATTCTTTTCTTGGCCATGTATTTAACATGGCACCTAACACAATAACAACACACTAGAAAGAGCTAGGTTTCTCCAAATATTGTTATTATTATTATTATTTCTACAGAGAAGAATCATGTATTTAACATTTTTATCAAAGTGTTGGGTGAAAGACTCAAATACAAGGTAATCACATTTCCAGAGGACACAGAGCACTGAGGAATACTTTCATGACCAGTAGATGAATCTAGATTCAAAATTATCTCAACAGACTACAACCAATTGTGACATTTTCCCAGGATATTTGTAAAATTCTTTATTTTGGTTCAAAAAAATAAATCATAAGGTAAACAATATATTTGAGTTTGGTTGCTATGACCCAGAGAAAATATTTAAAAGTATTTCTGTTTTTCCTCATGCTTTTTAATGAAAAATGAGCTATTTATTTTGGCCAGAAATACTTGCATAAATATGAAATTTCTCTGTTTCACTTTGAATGTGAGGTTCAACCTCAGTTGTCTAAGTGTCAGAGCATATATATATTTATAAATAATCTTGTTCCAAATCATTTAATGTTGGTTCAATTCAGTAAACGTTTGACAGGTGCCTACTGAGTCTCGGGCACTATGGAATACTCTAGGAAAAAGAGAAATAGATAAAATATGGCCTATGACCTTAAGGAATTCAGAGTTTAATGGAGAAGGCAGACCCAAAAATCATATGACTTAAAGGCATTCCCAGGAAGGGCACTGTGGGCACCTAGCTATTGGCCATAAATATTTTTAGTGGATTTTTGTTTTCATTTATACTACTTTTACCTGAAAGATATCCCTTGCCCCGTTTTAACTTTGTCATTTAGAAGTGAGGCCGTGAGTTAGTCTCACATTGCTGTGGAGTCATAAATCCACCCTTCCCTGCCTAATGGCTATAAACCAGCAAGAGTTTCCTGACTAATTGGAATTTCAAAGAGAAATGTGTTTATTTATAAAACTATCACATATGACGCATTTGGTTTGTTTGACCTTCTAGTAATCAGCACTGGTTTATACAAGACAGAACAGAAGGAAATACTGCCCCGTAATGTGCCATCCTCACAATCCTTGCTGTGTTTGAGCCCATCATTGCTGCTACTGTGTCAAATTCATCTTGTGGAGTGTTTGGTTTTGTTGTATGTAGGGTCACTATGAGTCAGTGCCAACTCAATGGCACCTAACAACAACAACAACATGCTAGAAAGAGCTAGGTTTCTCTAAATATTGTTATCATTATTATTCCTACAGAGAAGAATCACATCAAAACAAAATGAAACCAAAGAGTGAAAGCAACATTTTATTCCTAGTAGAAGCAAGAGCAAAAGGAATACTCTGCTTGTCCAATTCTTTTTAGTATTAATATATATTTTAATAAGTGAAGTAGAAAAGCTTATATGTGTTTTAAAAGTCATTTGTTTTTCTGTGAACTCTCTCTTCATATCTTATGCTGATTTTCCTTGGAATTGACATTTTTCTTATTGATTTGTAAGAATGTTTTTTGTATTAAAGAGATTAGATTTTATGGGTAAAACATACTGCAAAAATTTTCATCTGTCCCCTCTTTTGCTGTTTGTTTTTATGTATATTTATATGGCACATTTTCTAATAGAAATGTTTACAGTTTACTTAATACATTTATTTGCCTTAATCTTCTTTCTAGAGGCAAATATTCTCAATCTGTCTGTCTATCTCTCTCTCACACATACACACACAGAGGAATCTTCAAAATCGATCATTACCATGAATTGCGAGAACTTTACAATATCTTATTAAAATAGAATTTTAACCTGCTGACTTGACGATAATTTTCCTGTTCCTTAAGAGATTCACTTTCGTTTACCTTTCTCAAACAGCAGGAGAAGTATAAAAAAATCCTTTAAATTAAACTCATTACCATAGAGTCAATTCTGACTTAATTGACATAGAGTCAATTCCAACTCTGTAGGATAGAGTAGAACTGCCTTATAGGGCTTGGAAGGCCGTAAATCTTTATAGAAGCAGACTGCCTCATCTTTCTGCTGGAATATTAGAACCACCAACCTTTTGGTTAGCAGCCAAATGCTTTAACCACTGTACCACCAGAGCTCCTCAAGCTATAGAAAAAAGTTAGGAAAATGTTTCATACCCTTTCCTCCTCTTAGAATTTCACAATATGCATGGTATTAAAGAGATACATGTTCTTTTTTTAGCCAAATATGTTCCATAATGATAAAACCAAAGTGCTTTTTAAACCAACACCTATCAAAATCCCTGGAAACTTGGAAAATGCTAGTTTACAAAAGAGAGTTTGTACATCTTGACAGAATTTGATAACTAAAGTACTGAAAAGTTTTATTTGATATTAATAATTGTTTTTCACTAATTCTAGTAGCTTAGGACTACTGCAGTTGACAAGATTCAGTTTGTTGTTGTTGTTAGGTGACATCGAGTTGGTTCTGACTCATAGTGACCTCATGTTCAACAGAATGAAACACTACTTGATTCTCTGCAGTCATTGCTATGTTTGAGCTCATTGTTGCAGCCACTGTGTCAATCCACTGATCCCTCCTTATAACATGTCCATCCTTGTTTCTAAGGAGGATTCTGGCCTTATTCTTCTAAGATAAATTTGTTCATTTTCTGGTTGTTGTTATTGTTGTTTGCCATGGAGTTGACTTGACTCATAACGACCCCTTCTTGAGTTTCTGAGGTGGTATCACTACAGAAATAGATTGCCCAACCTTCCTACCAAGGAGTGACTGGTGGGTTTGAAGCACCAGTCTTCTGGTTAGCAGTCAAGTGCCTTAGGCACTATGCCACCGGAGCTCCTTCATTTTCTGTAGTCCACGGTTTTCTTTGTCAAAATGTATCAATTTTTCTTCAGTCTTCCTTATGCATTGTCCAGTTTTCACATGCATATGAGGTGATCGAAAATACCATGGCTTCTGTCAGGCACATCTTAGTCTTCAAAGTTAAGTACTTATTTTTTAACACTTTAAAGAGCTCTTTTGCACTAGATTTGCCTAATGCATTACATCATTTGATTTTTTGACTGCTGCTTCCACGAGCATTGATTTTGGATCCAAGTAAAACGAATTCTTGACAATTTCAATCTTTTCTCCATCTATCATAATGTTGCTTATCGGTCTAGTTGTGAGGATTTTTTTCTTTATGTTGAGATATAAATGTTAACCTTACAGAGAAGAATTATACAAAGGGGGAAATGTCCTCAAAATTTGGAATGGAAAGAGGTAATGAAAAAATTGTGTGTGTGTGTAAGTGTGTATGTGGTGGGGAAAACTGGGTGAGCAAATGTGAGAAAATAATTGTGATTTATGTTTTTCTCAACTAGCATTTAAGAACTTCATTCTTTATAAAAATTAAAATAGCATATAATTAAAACCAATTTAAACAAATGTATTCTTTGGCAAATAATGCCATGTGCTTACAAAATTTCCAGACTCATGAAATGTATGATCAAAAACCCTTTGCTACTGAGAAAGTTTCAACTCATAGAGACCCTAGAAGGTGGAGTGGAACTGACCCAAGATTTTCCAAGGCTATAAACTTTATGGAAGCATACTTCCACATCTTTCTCCCAAAGAACGGCTGGTGGGTTTGAACCTGGACCATTTAGTTAGCTGCCAAGTACTTTAATCATTGCACCACAAGGGCTCTGACCTGAAATGTGTGGTAAGTAGGGTCAAATTATTCTCTGCTTTGAATTTTTTGTTGATATCATGTGTTTTCAGTAATGAAAGGCATGCTGAAAGCAAGGAAAAACTTTTTTTGGCTACAATATAGATTTTGACACAATTATATGGGACACATATGTCCCAACAGGACTCTGGTGGTACGATTAGTGGGATAAGGCCCATTTCTTCAAATTCATGCAGTTACACAGGTCCCAAATAGGTAGTAGCACATACTACAATGGGGGGTAGTGGCTTCCCAAGAAACCTGAATGGCTGAAAATGTTGTTTTTGTTGTTATGTGCCGTGGAGTCAGATGTGACTCATAACGACCCTCCTTGGGTTTCCGAGGCGGTATCACTATGGAAGTGATTGTCCAACCTTCCTTCTGAGGAGTGGCTGGTGGGTTTGAACCACCAGCCTTCTGGTTAGCAATTAAGTGCCTTAGGCACTACGCTACCAGAGCTCCTCTGAAAACGTTGGTGAGCTGTATATGTCTCATGGATCACAAAAGAGTTAAATAGGTCAATATCACTTTGTTGTTGTTGTTATTGTTGTTATTTGCCGTCGAGTCGGCCCTGACTCATAGCGACCCCTCTTTGGGTTTCCAAGGCAGTATCACTATGGAAGTAGGAATGCCCAAACTTCCTTCCAAGGAGTGGCTGGTGGGTTTGAACTGCCAGCCTTCTGGTTAGCAGTCAAGCGCCTTAGGCACTACGCTACCAGAGCTCCTTAATATCACTTTAGAAGACTTAAATCTTAGACACCTGTGCAGTGGGTAAACACTAAAATACCAATTTTACAGGTAAGTAAACAGGGACAGAATGGTTAAAAGACTTGTGCAAGACCACAGAAAAAATAAAAGGCTGCATCTGGAAGAAACTTTCTATTCTCCATTGTCAGAAGCAACCACTGAATAATGCTGCTTTTCAACATGGAGGCTTAAAAATTTGATATGGTTTGTCTTGTCTGTTTTTCTTTTTAATGACTATTTCAAGGCTTTCTTGATGATTGTGGTCAAAATAATCATTTTCTTTTATAGCCTTTCTGTATACTTGCTTCTCTGGTGTGCCAGCAGCAGCCTGTATTTTCTCCATTTGCCCTAGGAAGCTCCCTCTGAAAATGTCTAAATTCCTGGTCCTTTGGTGACGTTTGATATAACAGCTCTCTCCCTACCTGCAGCCCACACCACTGACCTTAGGGTTCAATGAACTTTGCATTTGCATGCACCGTCAAATTAAATTTGCCTGGCCTTTGAAAACTTACATCTGTTGAGTGTATAATTTGTATTGCCATTTGTTCCACAGATGTGTAACAAGACAAATACCTGTCCAGGCTTACATGGGATTCAGAAATGCTTACGTTAATCATGCTGGTGGAAAGAGGTTAAGGGCAATACAATAAATCAGTCTCCAAATGGTTTCACTTGGAAAGGGCTGAGAGAACAGGGTTATTTTTATCCTAGGATGCTTTTAATTTGAATCAAAAATGCTTTACCACATGTTCTGCCACAAGTTCAAAAGGACTGGTAACAAACATTTAATCTTTTTTTTTTTTTCTCTCTCAGATTGGCGCTAAGCCTTCATCAAAAAGCGTATGCAGTCAACCAGCTTATCTCCACTGAGCTGCTTCCCTTAATGTGTTCCTAATTATAATCGTATATATTGCTCACTGTGTCTGATTGAACAATATGGCAGTAATTTCTTTACAGGCCTTCCTGCTCTTTGAACTGTGAGTACAGAGGGCTAGAACAGAACCAGATCAATGGGATTTGAGTGCTGGCAAATCAAGCCAGATGCAATCTTTAGAGAATAAATTTCCAGCTGTTTCCCAGAAAGGGACTTCAGCAGACAGCTGGGGACATTATCATTATCATCATGATCATCATCCTACCCACAAAATTCACCCACGACTCTTTACAAAATGTGCAACTATTCTCATCTCTTCCTAAATCACTGCCCACGAGAGAGTCTCCCGAATGCTTTGAAATGGAGACTGTGCAATGCAGATAAGTTTGTGACTGATGATGTGGAGATGGAGACACAATAATATTATATTGACCTTGTATATTTGTCAGTGTTGCATGATGTGTAGCTGAAAGTAATGTCTAAAATTCATTTTTAGGATACCAAAGGCTTGCAACATTTCTATGTGTTTGTAAGAAGGAGATAACATAATCCCATTTTCTTGGTTAAAATGGAACGTTAATGCTTTGTGAATACATCTTTTGCTCTCCACATCACTATCACCATTCCTTGTTTGGGGTAATAGGCAATAAATATTTCTGGAAGGAATATAAGTGTTCACTTTATATAGAGCCTTGAGCTGGAAGAGAGGATGACATGTACGAATTAATTCATTGGCTGCAGCCCTCAAAGAAGCTCCCAGTGTAGGAGAATGCAACACACTCTTAAATGTTTTTACCACTCGACCCAATTTAAAATTATTCAAATGAAAGGGAAATGTACAAGAGTAGAGAGACTCACAGTTTCCCACATGCAGCTTTCAAAGTGGAATTGGCTGGTCTGTGTAAAATGGTTTATAACCCTATCTCAAACTTACCTAATAAAAGTCCTCCACCTTTAGCCTGCTCTGGTGCTCCCAATTTCTGTTTCTGGCCTCCCTGTTTAAGCACTTTCCATGGGTATCTAATTTCCATGGGGTTATAACTTTATATTCCCAGGGAAGAACCTTAGAAAAGCCAGAATTAGTCAATCGAATTAAACTCATGATAACTTGTCACCTAAATGAGGTTGGTCAGGTAAAATACAGAGGAGGTTAAAGTGGGAAGTCAAGGTCAAAAAAGTGACCCCTTTTGGGTATGGGCAAATGGTAAACAAGGCTAGGAATCTACTTTCTCTAGCAGTGGCCATAAAAGAGGATATCTGAAAGAGAGAGTAAAGTGGGGAGGTCACAGAAGACCCGCAGTCTACAAGGCTCTGTCCCTGTCTTGCTTAAAAATGGCTTCCTTCATTTTATTTCAACTTTCTGTTTCTTCCCCTAACTTGTAAACTCAATGAAGACAGAAATCACCAAGTAGGTTATTTTTCTCATTACTTTTTTCCCTCAATGCTTAGAACTTGAAAAGAGCAAAATCAAAACAAAACATTATTAATGTTTGTATCATCAATATATCATAGCAGGTGCTCAATAAATATTTGAGGCACAAATAATTTCTTTACAATTTTAGTTTTGACTATCCTTAACTGAAAAATTCTTCCAGATATTTTAACTTCTATTTCTCAAATAAAACAACACAACAAAACACCTCCAAAAAACAAAAACAAAACAGACAAAAAAGAAAAAAAATACCTTTCAGAATAGAAAGTATGTAGTACAATTAGACCTTCCATGTGGTTTTTCACACTAAGGTTAAGTGTTGTAAGTCTAATATAAGACATACACAATAAATACCACATACAAAATAAATTAAGAATGTTTAATTTCATTCTCTTAGCTGAACTAAAAGTTCTAGGGACTATATAATTTTAATTGCATGGACACATAGAAAAATAATATTTTAATTTGCCATATATATATTAGTATACAGGAGCTCTGGTAGAGTAGTGCCTAAGGCACTTGACTGCTAACCAGAAGGCTGGTGGTTCAAACCCACTAGCCACTCCTGGGAAAGAAGATGGGGCAATCTACTTCCGTGGTGATACTGCCTCAGAAACCCAAGGAGGGATCACTATGAGTCGATTCTAACTGGACGGCACATAACAACAACAACACAACATATTAGTATACAGATACTACCTGAATGTGATTAAAATCAACACATATAATATGTCCTGAACCTGTTTGTTTTTCAGGTCACACACAAAGTGAATGTGAAGTGTTTGGAGATATTGCCTCAAAACTTTCTCTATTGAATGCTCTTATCAGTAAATAAAGTAAAGCATAAAACAAACAAACAAGGAAAAACTCAAAACTTTTGTATATGCATCCCTAATACAAGTATACTTATTCATAAATTGTACATCTGCTTCCATTAATCTTTATATTAAAGTTTGTTTTTGTTGTGGTGGTGTGCCCTTGAGTCAATTCATAGTAACCCCACAGGACAAAGTAGAACTGCCCCATAGCCTTTCTTAGACTGTGAACCTTTATGGGAGAAAATCACAAGTTTTTTTCTCCTGAAGAATAGCTGGTGGGTTTGAAACACTGTTCTTTTGGTTAACAGTGAAGCACTTAACCATTGTGCCACCAGGACTCCTTTTGTATTAAAATTAGAAATATTTGATAAAGATTAAAATTATATTTGTCTGTAATCTAATGGATCATCTTGCCCATGCCTTGATGTGTACACCTTACTTGGAATAGAACACTGCTCTGGAGAACTGGCTGGAAAATTATGGATCATAGTTACAAATTTGTTTTCTTCCTTAGACCACAGGCAGAAGGTGACACTGGGCCATATTTGGAGAATGCCTGGGAATTGCCTGTGGAAGGGAGGGGACTGGACTGCCTGCCTATTGCAACGAAATAAGCATGGGTTTTGAGTCCTCTACAATACCTGTTACATCTTGGCCAATGGTTTATTAACCTTACATTTCTAAAAGATCCAAGCCATGATCTTTTTGATTGCCTTATATACACCAAAGGTGGACAATGAAAAAGGAAGATAAAGAAATTGATGCATTTGAATTGTGGTGTCAGCAAAGAATATTGAATATTCTGTGGAGTGACTGAAGAATGAACAAATAGTTTTAGAAGCAATGCAACCAGAATGCATCTTAGAAGAAAGGATAATGAGACTTTATCTTGCTTACTTTGGATAAGTCATCAGGAAAGACCAAACAAAACCAAACCCATTGCCACTGAGTTGATTCTGACTCATAGTGACCTTATAAGATAGAGTAGACCTGCTCCAGGAGCTCTGGTAGCATAGTGCCTAAAGGACTTGACTGCTAACTAGAAAGCTGGTGGTTCAAACCCACCAGCCACTCCTCAGAAGGAAGATGGGGCAATCTACTTCCATAGTGATACTGCCTCGGAAACCCAGGGAGGGGTTGCTATGAGTCTGGTCTGACTTGACAGCACATAACAACAACAACAGAACTACTTCAGAGGGTTTCCAAGGCTGTAAATCTTTATGGAAACAGACTGCCTCATACTTCTCCTACAGAGCTGCTGGTGGGTTCAAACCAGCAAACTTTTTCATTAGCAGCCAAAGGCCTTAAGCACTGGACCACCCAAGGTCTTTCAGGAAAGACCAATGACTAGAAAAGAATATCTCATTTAGCAGAACCAAAAAAACCCAATTTCACTACCATGAAGTCAATTGCGACTCATAGCAACCCCTCGTTGGGTTTCTGAGGAGGTATCTTTACGGAAGTAGATTGCCCAGTCTTCTTCCGAGAAGTGGCTGGAGGTTAAAATCCATCTTCTGGTTAGCAGTCAAATGCTTAGGCACTACCCCACCAGAGCTCCCAGGAAACCCTCAGTGAAATGTATTAACACAGTTGCTGCCATAACGGGCTCAAAAATATCAAAAATTATGAAGATGACACAGCACTAGGGAATGTTTTATTCTAACATCTCTACAATAGGATCAAGAAAACCAGAATCTTCTAAAGGCTGTTTGAAATCATCACAAATCTATTTAAGACCATGTTTGCAAAAATTAAAAATGAAACTAATTTTCATTATGAACCTATTACAACTCTCCTGTGTTCCCAAGCCACAGGTCAGTAAGAAAATTTGAGTTAATAGTTGGAAAGCAGGAAGGGCTGGTAATGTGATAAAGAATGCGTACACAGAAAGCTTCAGTATATACTATATTTTGTTTCTGTGGAGGGTACACAGATGATTGCTGTATAATCTTTCTTTCTTATTGAATATATTTTTAAGTGAGGAAAAAGATATTGGACATTATTTTGGAAATAGTTTAAGAAATGTAGAAAAGTCCCATGATTGGATTTACTAGAATAAATTAAATAATCAGGTACAGATGGACTTGAAAACACATATCTTACTCTGGAGTGTCATGTTTTCATGAGGGCCAACTTGATGGAGCAAGTTGTTAAAGAATTTGGTCTTCTTCCTTTTAAGTCTGGTTTTGAAAGGATGAACACTGTGGTATTAAAAAGAAATGCTTAATTTCCTTTCAGAAGTATGAACCAGTTCTTACAACTTGTATAAATCCTGTATTTTATGCCAGTTGGTAGTCACAGGCTCTGTGAAATCCTCCATTATAATTTTCATGGAAAACAAATCAATTCTAACTCAATTCAACAATTACACATTGATTGCCTAAAATGTGCCAAACATAATACAGAACATGCATTTTACAGGAAAATTGGACTGCACTGAGATATGCAGTAAATCATCTGCAATTTTATGAAAGGGGAAGCCAGGCATGTTAATGGAGTTTGTTTTTATAAACATGAAGTGTTTGAGCATGTTTGATTTTTCAGTTGGGTTGCTCAGCCAAGCTTAGTTAACACCTTGTAAAAAGTGAGTTGCTTCTCATTTCCTTAATGGAAAGCAGCGAGAGTCAGGGTTAAGATCCCCTGTATCAGCTGGAGGCCCTCTGCAACAGGCCTTAAGCCTCTAAGGTTGGATCTAGGATGCAAATCCATCTGGATACTTGAGGCCAGAAAGTATGTTTCTCCAGAGAATTCAAATTCTCTCCCCATCAATCTTAGACAAGCATGCTATCTAAAAGCAGATCTTCGTTTCAGATTATGAACCTGGAAGAAAAGTTCTATTGATAAACTTTTACATCTTAATAATTTCTTGGACTATATAGATGGATCCTCATTTTTACAACCCATTTGGCCTTCAGAACACACCGTATTTCTGCATCTGGGTGGATATCACTTTTCTCAGTACTATAATGTTAACTTAACAATGTGATAAAACAGGAAGCACGTTGTCCTTTTTACTTGTACTGTGGCCTTAACAAGCCACAGATGTATCAGCAGCTGGTCAGTGAAGGAGCCTGCGCCTAACCTCTCCCAACACCCCTTTTCAAGCAGATCAAAAGGAAATAGATGAGGCAGAAGGTTTTATCATCAAAGCCAATAGAAATCAGTGGGAACCAATATTTCCATTTAGATTGCTTCAACCTCATCACATTGTAAAGATTCTTCTCTAGTAGGACAGAGGTTGTTAAATCAGCCAATTGAAAAGCTTTTTCATCCTCATAAATTTATCTTTACTGAGTTTATCAGAGAAAATGAAGATGCTGTCAAAAGACTAGTTTACTCTCCAATGTGCTCTACTAAATTGTCAGTTTAGTTTCTTGACAATTATTTTAAAAGTTCAATTAATTACTGCTAGTGATTTTTTAGATGGCAGTTTCACTGCAGATAGCTTGCCAAGGATTTGATAAATGAAACCAAAATGTCTACTATTTTATTTGCAGGTAAAGCTAAGTAATAACTAGTATGAGACAATGAATATCAGCTTCTAGAAAGAAGTCAAATGAAATTGTTTTATTTGAAGCTGTGCAAAATAAATATTTGTCTTAATTCTCTGTTCAGGTGGTGCTGTCTCAATACAATTACTTGCCCATCCCTACAGGCTAAGTTCAGCCTATCATTTAATGGGCTCATGGATGCCGCAGAGAAATTGTGAGAAATGTTTTGTTTAATTCCAACCTGTATTGTACTCATGCTCGTCTCAGTTTATTTTTATTCTGAATTTGTTTGAACATTTTATTAACACGGAAAGCAATTTCATGGTGAATATCTACATATATGAGCTTCTTGTTCAAATGCTACTTGGATTTTTGCAGCAAATGTCCCTATAATCAGTTGATTTCCCTGCCCTTGATCTTTGCTTCCTGAAAAATAATTCTGCATGCAACTTCTGCATTTATCTTCTTTAAGCACTCATTTTAATCATATTGATTACTTACTCAAAACCTTTGGTTACATTTCCATTCACACATCATCAACTCCAAAATCTTGATTTTATAGTTAAGGGCTTTTATAAAATAGTTCTAATCTGTCTCAGATCCACTTTGTCTCCCATTATTTCCTAGCACAAGAAACCAGTTGCTTCCTAGTCAATCTCTGGCTACCCCATGTATATTAAAATAGAACTGTGTGCCATAGGGTTTTCAATGGCTAATTTTGGGGAAGCAGATTGGCAGGTCTTTCTTCCTTTGTGCCTCTGGGTGGATTGGAATGGTCACCTTTTGTGTAGCAGCCAAGTTTATTAACTGTTTGCACCACTCAGGAATTCCTATGATTCCTATTTCCCAGTACAAACCATTATTTTCTTTCTAGGTCTCATGAAATATAAAGACAATCATTAAAAATAAAATAAAACTCTTTCAAAGAAAAAAGGAGGACAACACCCAGAGCCCAATTCTTGGTTTCTAGATACCATTGCCCCCCAAAAAACAAGACAGAACCAGGGATCCTTAAAGAAATGCTGGGGCAAGAAACATAGGTCAGTGTGGAGTGTCTTGTAGCACAAGAGAGTAAGGAAGTGCTCAAATAAGCAAACAAAGGAAAACAGAAAGAAATGACAGGGACATGCCAAAGTGGCACTGAAGTCAAGTGAAAGAGCCAACTGGCCAGAGCTGGAAAAATTTGAGCAACAATATAAATAATACAATATTGGGTTATAACAAGGTGTAAGTTTAATATTCATGAGTCTATACTGATAAAAGTCGATGCTTGAAAAAAGAAATAAATGAAGAGAAGGGGCAAACCTTTCTTACAGAAGGATTCTAAATAATATATGTAGGTACTCTGCCTTCCAGGAGGTAAAGCTTAATTTCCCTCTTCCCACTGGACTGTGGGCTAGACTTAGTGACTCAGTGAATAGAGTACGGAAAGAAAGAAAATATTTTTCATTGGGAAAAATGGTGAACACTGCCTAACCAAGTGATCAAGGTTAATATCATCAGTAATAAATAAGGGTGATGTCATGTACTCTCTGTTATGATACAATGACCCTTTACCTCTATAACATTCTTCTCCCAAACCCATAACCCTGGTCTAACCATGAAAAAAATCTAACAACTTCAAATTGTGGAAGATTCTAGAAAATACTAGACTAGCACTCTTCAAAGCTGTCAAGGTCATCAAAAATAAGGGAAACTGAGAAATATCACAGACTAGAGGAAAATAAGGAGACAGGACAACTAAATGTAGTAATGTAATCTGTATGGGATCCTAGAACAGGAAAAACTCTGGAGAAATAAAAATTAAATCTGCAGTTCAGTTACTAGTATGCACCAATGTTAATTTCTTAGTTTTGACAAATGCACCATGGTTATAGGTCAACATTATGGGAAACTAGGTGAACGATATATAGGATCTCTTTGTACTAACTTTGCAGCTCTTCTGTAAATCTAAAATTTATTTCAAAATAAAGACTTTATTTTTTAAAAAAAGAATACAATATTCTTACTTCACCATGATAAATATCTATCTCAAGCCACTACCCAAGAAGATACTTAAAAATTTCTTTTAAAAATCAGCAAATAACTTAGAAAATAAAGAAAGAATAAATGAATTAACATTGAATGAAATAATATGTGATGTTTATTAAGTATTTATGAAGGATTTTGTACATCATGATCAGTATTGTCACTTAGCAATTAAAAAAAAAATTTGTATAATGTCTAAATGTGAAACAAAATTATATTTTGGGGAAGGAAAGCAGGAAATAATAGTATTTCTGTTGGTTTTACATGATTTCTATTATATATTGTACATCCCTTCAAATCAATGAAATAACTATTATAAGTACCAAACTATGATTATTAAAAACGTTTAGTCAAAGGACTTGGCACAAGATGAACATAAATTTAATAACTTTCTTATGTACAAGCAATAAATAATAAATAATAAATCTGTATAAATACATTAGAAAAAGAAAACATTAATAGGATAATTTTTTTTAATTCTGCTTTGGGGGCAAATTTATAGAGCAGAATTGGTTTTACATTCAATAGTTTGTGTACACTTGGTTTCACTCCCCAATTACCATCCCCAACCCTAACCCGCTCTCCTCTTCTTCCTTCCCAGTGATCGCCCCATCCCTGTGCCCTTCTTAGTTATGAACTCCTGTCTTTCCAGCTTTTCCTCCATGTGAATGCTTCTCCTCTGGTGCCCCATGGCCAATTGCTCCAAGGGTTGTATCTCCGTAGATTAGGTGGGTGCATCACCCTGGGTTGGGTTATCTGCATGTAGTCCTTACTACTGTTGTACTGAGAGCCAGCCCTTGGGAGTGAGTTTTATCCCAGACCTGAAGTGTATTCCAGGGCCATAGTCTTGGGAGTCTCACCAGACTCCATTCAACCAGTAATTTTGGTCATTACTGTGTTTTTGAATTATGTCCCACAGTTTTCCTCTCACTCTGTCCAGGATCTCAAGTTTTGATCTTCCAGAGTGGTTGGCATTGAAAGCCAGGCACCATCTGGTTCTGGTCTCAAGGTCCATAATGTCCTAGGGCTGATTATTTCCAAATGCTCTTGGTTTTCTTCACTCTTCTTAGCTTTTGATGAGAGGAGATCATTAGCTGCATCTCAGATGGCTGCTTGAAAGAATTTAAGACCCTAGTTGCTACTCACCAAAGTAGGTTGTGGGACATAATTTTTATGTATTTGTTGTATCAACTGAACCTGCTGTCCCCCAATACTATGGTCCTGAGTCGTCATATCTGGTGGTTCTCTCTCCCAAGGTGTCTGGCTGTCTCTAAGGGATTATTCCAAGTCTGTCTTTTGTTGCTTTTGTAATGACTATGGTTATTTTGTATCACTAGTATCTGTGCAAGATTATCCTCAGCTGAATCTATCCTTGGTCTAGAATATATTCCTGTTCACTGACTCCCATCTGATGTTCTCAGTTGTCTAGGCATTTATGTGTAGCCTGGTGTTTGGTGTTAGTGGTAATACAGTATTGTGGATATACTGGTATTAGCCTGTGTTGTCTATATCTTATGTGTACAATTCAGTGTCCTCCCTTTCCCCAATGTTATCATGCTGGTCACAGACTCTTTCCATACCATCCCTCCCCTTAAACAACTCAGTGTGTGGCTCCCAACTAGTCTGAAATTTTCCCTTCCCTTCCCTCCCATCCCTGGTAACCTACAAAGTGAGTTCCCTTCCCTAAGCAAACCCTTCCTTGACTTTTTACAGTAATGGGCTCATAAAATATTTTTCCTTCTGTGATTGAATTACTTCATTCAACTTAATGTTCTCCAGGCCCATCCATGTTGTGAGGTGATTCATGTATTCTTTATTGTTCTTTAATGTAGCATAGTATTCCATTGTGTGAATGTATCATAATTTGGTTCTCCATTCATCTGTCAATGGCCATTTAGGTAGTTTCCATTTCTTTGCTCTAGTGAATTGTGCTGTGATGGGTGTGCATATGTTTGTTCATGTCCTGTCTCTCACCTCTTTAGGATATCTTCCTAGTAATGGAATTTCTGGTTCAAATGGTATTTCTATTTCCAGTTTTTTAAGGAATTGCCATATTGTTTTCCACAATGGTTGTACCATTTTACAGTCCCACCAGCAGTGTATGAGAGTTCCAGTCTCTCCTTAACCTAGCCTTAATTTGTTTTTTTCTGTCCTGTTGAAATTTGCTATTATTGCTGGGGTGAGATGTTATCTCATTGTTGTTTTGATTTTCATCTCTCTAATGGCTAATGGGGGAGCTCTGGTTGCATAATGCCTAAGGTATTTGACTACTAACCAGAAGGCTGGTGGTTCAAACCCACCAGCCTCTTCTCGGAAGGAAGACGAGTGTTCTGGTTACCTAGTACCACTCTGACAAGAATATACACAAATGTAATGGCTTGAAGAAACAGGAGTTTTTTCTCTTACAGTTTGGAGACTTTAAGTCCAAGTTCAAAGTGACAGGCTGTAGGGTCTGGGTGAAAGCCACTCTATCTTGGGCTTCAGCTCTGCCTCCTCTTCCTGGCTCACTGAAGCTGGAGGTTTTTCTTCACTTAGCTGCTGGCTGCTGAGACTGACAAGCCCCAGGTTGACAAATAAAGTCACAATTTTACCAAACCACATGGTAGTCCTTTGAAAGTCCCAAGGTTGATGGAGCACGACAGGCTGGTGAACAACAACATGGCCACATACAGGGTTCAAGCATGCCATAAGCTAGAGACCATTCCTAAAGCTGTTTCTTATATACAGGAAACAGACTGCATACACAAAGCAGTTATTCAGCTGCTTGTGGTAGATCCCACCATGGAGTTGATTGCCAGTCTCATCATGGGGAATAACTACC
>NW_006921668.1:9017281-9020009 GCF_000298275.1 Orycteropus afer afer
TTTTTTTTTTGTTTTGTTTATTTCTGCTCTGATCTTTATTATTTCCTTACTTCTGGATACTGTAAGTTTCTTTTGTTGCTCTTTTTCTAATTGTTGGAGTTGTTGAGTTAGAGTGTCGATTTTGTTTCTTTCCTCTTTTTTGATGTGTGCATTTATCACTATAAATTGACCTCTGAGTACTGCTTTTGCTGTGTCCCATAGGTTTTGGTAAGATGCATCTTAATTCTTGTTTATTTCTAGGATTTTTTTTTTAAATATATCACACTTTATTTCTTCTATTACCTGGTAGTTTTTGAGCAGTGAATTGTTCAACTTCACATATTTGATGCTTTTACTTGGTCTTCCTATTATTAGTTTCTAATTTTATAGCATTTTGTTTAGAGAAGATGCTTTGTAGCATTTCAATGTTTTTTAATTTATTGAGGCTTGTTTTATGTCCTAACATATAATCTTTTCTGGAAAATGATCCATGTGCACGGGACAAAAATGTGAATTGTACTTTTGTTGGTGGAGTGCTCTATATATGTCTATGAGGTTGAGTTGGTTGATTGTGTTGTTGAGTTCTTCTGTATCTTTGTTGAGTTTTTTTCTAGTTGATCTGTCCCTCCTTGAAAGTTGTGTGTTAAAGTCTCCTACTACTATTGTAGAATTGTCTATTTTTTCTTTCAATTCAGTTAATATATGCTTCATGTATTTCAAAGCACTTTAATTGGGTGCATAAATATTTATTTTGGCAATGTCTTTTTGGCCAATTGACCTTTTTAGCATTATATAGTGCCCTTCTTTGTCCTTTATGCTATCTTTCACCTTGTAGTCTATTTTATGAGAAACTAATATTGCCACTCCGGCTCTTTTTTGGTTACCATTGGCTTGGTATATTTTTTCCACCCTTTAACTTTTAATTTGTTTTTATCATTGTGTCTAAGGTGGATATCTTATAGGCAGCATATCAATGGGTCTTCTTTTCTTATCTGTAATTAGTGACAAGTATGAATTGATTACTATCATTTATTGTGTTCTTTGTCATGTCGTTGGTGAGTTCCTTGGTCCAAATAATTTTTTGTGCTGAATTCATTTTGTTATCAAGTCTTTCTCCTCTTCTCTTCTTTATTGTTGGTTTTGTGCTTACTAAGCCCATATGTTTTTCTTCTTTCTGGGTTTGCTTAGGGTGATTGTTAATTTTCTTTGTGGTTACCTTGGAGTGAATTCTTGTCTCTTTAATTTTGGAGCAGTCTATTCTATAAGGACATTGTCCTGTCTTCCTCTCCATTTGGAAGTTCTGTACTTAGAACTTTTATTCCCTCTATTTGCTTTGTGGCTGGCATCATCTTCAGATTGACTCCCTTGTTTCTTTGTGTACAATGTTTCATGAGCCTATTCTGAGCATCTATTTCTGATTTGGTTTTCATGTTGATGTCAAGTGTCCTGATTTTAATTTGTTGTTCTCTGTGGTGGGTTCTCTGTTGGAAGGACTTTCTTAAGCATTTCTTGTAGTGTTTTGTTTGTCTGGTTTTCACAAAATCCCTTAATTTCTGTTTTTCTGAGAATGTCTTGATTTTACCCTCATATTTGAGGCACAATTTGACTGGCTATAGAATTCTTAATTGGATGTTCTTTTCCTTCAGTGTTTTATATTTGCTGTCCCATTGCTTTCTTGCCTGCATGGTTTCTGCTGAGTAATCATAACTGAGTCTAATTGCTTGTCCATTGTAGGTGACATTTCTTTTTTCTTGGGCTACTCACAAGATTCTTTCTTTGTCTTTGGTTTTGGAGAATTTGATTATGATATGTCTTAGTGATTTTCTCCTGGTATCTATCTTGTATGGGGTTTGTTGATCTTCTTGGACAAATATCTTTTCTTCCTTCATGATATGGGGGAAATTTTCTGTTAGCAAGTCTTCCATAATTTTTCAGTGTTTTTTTGTTTTTTTTTTTTCTTTTTTTCCCCCCTCTTCTTGTTCTGGTATTCCAATGAGTCATATGTTGTATCTTTTCATGTCTTCCCATATAACTCTTGTTGTTGTTGTTATGTGCCATAGAGTTGGACCTGACTCATAGCACTCCTCCTTGGGTTTTTGAGGCAGTATCACTACAGAAGTAGATTGCCCCATTTTCATTCTGAGGAGTGGCTTGTGGGTTTGAACCACCAGCCTTCTGGTTAGCAGTCAAGTGCCTTAGCCACTACATTAGTAGAGCTCCTAAAAGAGATGGCCTGGCAACCTGGCAGGGAGCGGCTGGTGGGTCTGGACCACCAGCCTTGGGTGCAGGAGGTGACTGCCTGAGGCCTGAGGCCAACCCCTAGGGCTGTATAACTCTTAGGTTCTCTTCATTCCTCTTAAGTCTTTGTTCTTATTATTTTTCATACAGGCTGGTGTCAAGGGATTTATCTTCTAGTTGGGAAATGTGTTCTTCAGCCAGTTCTAATCTACTCTTTTGTGTTTCCACTGTGTTGTATAATTCTCTATTTAGTGTTCATCTTCTTGATTTCTAATTGCTGTTTCTGTGTGAGTTCCTATTGTGTATTAACCTTGTTATTTTGTTCTTGAGTAATCTTCCTGAATTCTTCCAGGGTACTGTCTGTGTTCTCCTAGATTCTGTTTGTGATTTCTTTGAGCTATTGTAGAGTTCTACAAACATGTCATCTAAATTCTGTCTCAGATAATTCTATTGCCTCTTCTTTATCCATGTTACATGAGTTTTTAGTCTGGGGTTTTATTTCTATTGTCTT
>NW_006921668.1:9020109-9028611 GCF_000298275.1 Orycteropus afer afer
TTTTTTTTTTTTTTTGTTAGATTTGAGGTTTCCTGTTGTTTCCTAGACATTTTGAAGTTATTGTCTTTTTTCAGTTCTTAATTCAGGTGTGCTGGGTTGCTCTGGAGTTTTCTTTGTGTTGATGGAATCACTGTAGGAAATGTGGATGCAGGTCTCTGTTCCTCATGAAGGGAATTTAGAGTTGGGATGAGCAAGTGTGATGGCTTAATGTGGTTCTTCTGTTGGGTAAGGCAGGGGAGAGAGGAAAAAAGAGGAAGAAAAGAAAGTGGTGAGTACCTGCTTTCCATGTTTCTGTAATTACTGCTGATTCCAGGGTTTTGTTTTAAGTCTGCTTGTGACGACTACCAATGATGATGTTTTGTTGTCATTCACAGTCCCAAGGTTCAAAATCGGCAAAAACTCCAATGGTTAGAGGGCCGCCACTTTCCACTTGGGTTTGAAAGCCACAAAATCCCCATACCCCGGTCCACTTTGTGCTAAAAAGCTGACATGAAAGAGCTGAATCCAGCCTTGCACTGCGAGCTCATTCCAGGGCCCACCTACCTGCAGTAAGTTTCCTCCCTTATGCCTTTCCACTCTCAACTCGGTGGCAACCTGAGCCACAGAGGTTTCCGGTCTTTGTCTCAGAAATGTTATATACTTACTTAGCTCAGTTCTCAAGGTTACTCTCAGAAGATGCTGTTGTGGGTAATCTGAGTCCCCAAAGCTGTCGTTGGTTTCATGGTGTCCCTTTTGGCTTTCCTTTTCTTTCTTTCTTTTTTTTTTTTTTTTTTTTTTTTTTTTTTATTTTTTCCTCCATAACTCTCTCCTGTACTGCTAAAGAGTTTTCTGCTTCTCTGCCTCTCCATCTCCCCCACCAGCTAGGCAGGTTTGTTTATTTTTCTTAGCTGTTTACTCTGCTTTTCTCCCCCCATCTCCACTAAATCTGGCCCTTTCTGATTTAATGAGCTGTTCACAGCCCCACAATCCCTGCTTCAAATTGCTGCACCTAGTTTTTCAGGAATTAAAATGCTAGAGGGAACAAATATGTGGGCTACAGGTACAGTACCATCTTCCTTCCATCTTGGACAATAGATTTTAAGCTACCTGGAAATAATACATACGTTCAACAACAAAACCAAAATTCACACCCATTGGGTCTATTCTGACTCTATAGGACAATATAGAACTGCCACATAAGGTTTCCAAGGGTGTAAATTTTTACCATAGTAGATTGTCACATTTTTCTCCCATGGAGCAGCAGGTGGGTTTGAACTGCCCTACCTTCCTGTTAGCAGCTAAGCACTTGAACCAATGCACCACAATGAGTCCTTATTATATAATTTGGCATCTTGAATTTTTATTTGATTTGCCGTAAATTATTTTTTTCCATCTCTCTATTGTCTAACAACAGAAAACAAAATAATAATAATAATAATAATTTGTGATACCTACATGGTGGAATCTCATGTAAGCATTTAAAATTATATTTTCAGGAGAGTGTGTGGTAATATATCAGTTGTCTACAATAAAGTAAAACATTCAAGAAGCCAAATTGAATTGTGTAAGTAGAGTCATAGCTGAGATAAATAAAAAGTCCTAAAATTGGACCAACTGATATTTAGTTCTAAACAGTTGAAGAATAAAACCTCTGAATCATGCTGGAGCAAGGACTGAATCTCTCTGTATAAAAAGTAAGAAATTGAGTCTGAGGTCCTGGATTGAGTGGGAGATAAATGAGGAACAAATCTCAAAATAATGAAAAATACTGAGATTATTGGTCTCATAGAGACTGGTAGAACCCCTTCGACTATGTCCCTTAGTCATTCTTCAGGCCAGACTCAAGTTTCAGCCAAACAACAGACAGGCCTATAAGGTAAACAATAACACCAGGGATGTATGTAGGCCTTAGACCTACATATGAGGTATGCAGATTAAAAGGACAGCATTTTCCCAGGAACAGAACTGAGAAGGCAGGAAGGGATAGGAAAGAAGGACAAATGGAAATGGTAAACACAGGGAGGAAGTCAGAAGAGTGCTGTTACATTGTGGGGATTGTAACCAGTGTCACAAGACAAAATGTGTATGAATTGTTGAAAGGAAAACCAATTTGTTCTGTAAATGTTCACCCAAATCACAATGAGAAGTTTAAAAAAAAAAAAAAGGTTCTTTGTTCAATATTCAGTAAGGATTTTTAAAGTGAACTGACTTTAGCCAACCTGGCTATTCACAGTTGTTAGCTACTTTTCTACAAGTTTCAGGTTGCCTCATTAGAGAGAATGATTTCTATACCCCTTTCCCAAACATTGCTACCAGGGGATATTTTACAAAGATGGCAAGTCTTAGACCAAATTCAGACACATACATTTACTTGGGAGCTCTGGTAGCGTAGTGCCTAAAGCACTTGACTGCTAACCAGAAGGCTGGTAGTTCAAACTCACCAGCTACTCCTTGGAAGAAAGATGGGGTAATCTACTTCTGTAGTGATACTGCCTCGGAAACCCAAGGAGGGGTCACTATGAGTCGGGGCAGACTCGACAGAACATAACAACAACAACACATTTACTAGAAAGTACATGCAATAGCTGTCTTACAACCTCCTCTGTAAGTTTGGGGACATTTTTTCTATCCTTTTAGGTAAAAACAAGTATCTTGCACAACAGCTTCACTTACCTAACATGGGTGGAACAATGTTCTCAGGACAGGAATATCCCAACTTCCAGTGGGATCCCATTAGTGGAGGAAATCAGAACTCTGGACTCAAGCACTATTCAGTGTGTTTTTTTTTTCTAGTCAATAATTTTTTGAAAACATAATATGTCACAAATAAAAATAACTTTGATCATCCTTTATGCTAATTAATAAAATCCTGTAGTATGAATTTAGATAATATAATTTCAAGCATTGGCCAGTGCAACACTGAAGTGCAGATTATTGATGAAATGATAAATAATGACCCCTACAGATTAAGTAACTTCTGTGCGAACATCACATTGTATATATTGATGTATTTTAAAGTGAATTATAGCTTATACAAAACAGATATTTTCTTACTGGGTGAAAGAAACCACACTCAAAAGACTGCATAGTATATAATATCATTTATATGACATTCATGGTTGTACAGTGGTTAAAGCACTAGGTTGCTAACTGGAAGGTAAGGGTTCAAACTCACCAGCTGGTCCATAGGAGAAAGATGTGGCAGTCTAATTCAGTAAAGATTTAAAACCTTGGAAACGCTAAGGGCAATTCTACTATGTCATATAGGGTTACTTGGAAGCAACAGCAGAGGGTCTTTGATTTATACATGATATTCAAGAACAGACAAAATTTTAGGGATATAAAATGAAACAGTGATTTCTAGAGCCTAGAGGAGGGGGCAGAAGGTAGCAGAAAACTTTTGGGGGTAATGGGAATGTTCTACTACTTAATAGTGGTGATAGGTCTGCATACATTTGTTAAACTTCATGGAGCAGTATCTCTAGAAAGGATTACTTACACTGCATGTAAAGTATATCCTGTTATGGCTTAAATTGAAAACTCAGGATGGCCAAGACCTCTTTAAAATATCAAAAAGCAAGATGTCAACTTGAGGCCTAAGGTACCCTTGACCCAAGCCATGGTATTTTCAATCATCTCATATGCATGAGAAAGATGGGCAATGAATAAGGGAGACTGAAAAAGAATTGATGCATTTGAATTATGGTGTTGATGAAAAATATTGAATATACCATGGACTGCAAGAAGAATGAACAAATTTGTCTTTGAAGAAGTACAGTTAGAATGTTCCTTAGAAGCAAGAATGGCTAGACTTCTTCTAACTAACTTTAGACATTTTATCAGGAAAGACCAGTCCCTGGAGAAGGAAATCATGTTTAGCAAAGGAGAAAGTCAGTGAAGTAGAAAACCTTCAATGCAATGGATTGACAGAGTGGTGGTAACAATGAGCTCAAACATAGCAATGATTGTAAAGGCAGTGCAGGACTAGGTAAAATTTGGTTCTGTTGTATATACATGGTCATGATAAGTTGGAGCTGACTCAATGGTACCTAACAACAACAACATGGCTTAAATTGTGTGTGTATGTGTGTGCTAGAATCCTAACCTCTATACAGTGGTTGTAATCCTGTTTGGAAATAGGGTTTTGTTTGTTATGTTAATCAGATCATAATTGAGTAGGGAAAGTTCTACTTCTAGTCATTTCTGAGTCATAAAAAGAGTAGATAAGACACAGATACACACACACATACAGGGGAAGACAGACAACATGTGAAGATTGTTGTTGTTGTTGTTAGGTGCTGTTGAGTCATGTCCGACTCATAGTGACCCTATGCACAGCAGAACGAAACACTGCCCAGTCCCATGCCAGCTCCATGATCCTTGCTATACTTGAGCCCATCGTCGCAGCCACTGTGTAAATCCATCTCGTTGAGGGCCTTCCCCTTCTTTGTCGACACTCCACCTTACCAAGCATGACATCCTTCTCCAGGGAATGGTCCCTTCTGACAGTATGACCAAAGTAGGTGAGACAAAGTCTGACCATTTTCACTTCCAAGGAGCATTCTGGCGACACTTCCTCCAGGACAGATCTGTTAGTTCTTTTAGCAGTCCATGGTACTTTCAGCATTCTTTGCCAGCACTCTACTCAAAAGCATGAATTTTTCTTTGGTGTTCCTTATTCACTGTGCAGCTTTCACATGCGTACAAGGTGATTGAAAATATCATGGCTTGTGTCAGGAGCACCTTAGTCCTCAAGGAGGCATCTTTTTTCCTCAGCACTTGAAAGAGATTGCAGCCAACTTGCCCAGTGCTATATATCATCTAATTTTCTGACTGCTGCTTCCATTGGCATTGATTGTAGAACCAAGCAATGTGAAGTCTTTGACAACTTAAATCTTTTCTCCATTTATCATGATGCTGCTTATGGGTCTAGTTGTGAGAATTTTTGTTTTCTTTATATTGAGATGTAATCCATACTGCAGACTGTATTCTTCAACCTTCATCAGTAAGTGCTTCAAGTCATCCTCACTTTCAGCTAGCAGAGTTGTGTCATCAGCATATCACAGGTTGTAAATAACTCTTCCTCCAATCCTGATGCCATGTTCTTCTTCATATAGTCCAGCTTCTTGGATTATTTGCTCAGCATACAGATTGAATAAATATGGAGAAAGGATACAATCCTTATACACTCCCTTCTCGATTTTAAACTATGCAGTGTCCCCTTGTTCTGTTCGAATAACAGCCTCCTGGTCAATGTACAGGTTCCTCACGAGCACAATCAAGTGTTCTGGAATTCCTATTCTTCTCAATGTTATCCACAATTTGTTATGACCTACACAATCAAATGCCTTTGTATAGTCAATAAAACACAAGTAAACATCTTTCTGGTGTTCTTTGTTTTGAGCCAGGATCCATCTGACAACAGCTATGATATCCCTCATTCCATGTCCTCTCCTGAATCCATCTTGCACCTCCGGAAGTTCTTGGTCAATAAAGTGCTGCAACTGTTCTTTAATTATCTTCAGTAAGATCTTAATTGCATGTGATATTAATGATATTGTTCAATAATTTCCACATTCTGTGGGATCACCTTTCTTTGGAATAGGTACAAATATAGATCTCTTCCAGTCAGTTGGCCATGTAGCTGTTTTCCAAATCTCTTGGCATAACTGAGTGAGTGCCTCTGGTGGGGCATCTGTTTGTTGAAACATCTCAATGAGTATTCTGTCAATTCCTGGATCTTTGTTCTTTGCCATTTCCTTCCGTGAAGCTTCAACTTCTTCCTTCGGTACCATTGGTTCTTGATCATATGCCACCTCCTGAGATGGATGAAAATCTAACAGTTCTTTTTGGTACAGTGACTCCGTATTCCTTCCACCTTCTTTTGATGTTTCCTGCAATATTCAATATTTTGCCCTTAGAATCTTTCAATATTGCAACCTGAGGCTTAATTTTTTTTTTCAGTTCTTTCTGCTTGAGAAATGCCAAATTCTTCCGTTTTGGTTTTCTAAGTCCAAGATTTTGCACATTTCATTATAGTAATTTGCTTTGTCTGCTCAAGCTGCTCCTTAAAATCTTCTGTTCAGCTCTTTGATCTTGTCATTTCTTCCATTTGTTTTAGCTACTCTCTACTCAAGGGAAAGTTTCAGAGTCTCTTCTGTCATCCATTTTGGTCTTTTCTTCTTTTCTTGTCTTTTTAGTGACCTCTTGCTTTCTTCATGGATGAAGTTCTTGATATCTTCTGACAATTCTGGTTTGTTCAATGCATCAAATGTATTCTTTAGGTGGTCTCTAAATTCAGGAGGGATATATTCAAGATCATATTTTGGCTCTTGGGGACTTGTCTGAACTGTCTTTAACTTCAATCTGCACTTGCATATGAGCAATCATCTTGCATTCAGAATCAGAATCAATTTGATTGTTACCTACACAATCAATCTGATTCATGTGTATTCCATCTGCCAAAGTCCATGTGTATGGCCATCATTTGTGTTGTTGAAAACAGATATTTGCAAGAATAAGTCACTGGTCTTGCAAAATTCTGTCATGCAATTTTCAGTATCACTTCTGTCACCAAGGCCAAATTTTCCAACTACTGGTGATTCTTCTTTGTTTCTAACTTTTGCATTCCAGTTTCCAGTGATAATTAACACATCCTGATTTCATGTTTGGTCAATTTCAGACTGCAAAAACTGATAAAAATCTTCAATTTCTTCATCTTTGGCTTTGATAGTTGGTGCATAAATTTGAATAATAGTAGTATTAACTGGTCTTTCTTATAGGCATATAGATATTATCCTATCATTGACAACATTGTACTTCAGGACAGATCTTGAAACATCCTTTGTGATGATAAATGCCACGCCATTCCTCTTCAAGTTGTCATTCCCGGCGTAGTAGACCACATGGTAACCTGATTCAAAATGGCCAAAACGAGTCTGCTAACCAGAAGGCTGGTGTGTTTGAACCCACCAGCCATTCCTTGGAAGGAAGATGGGGCAATCTACTTCTGTAGTGATACTGCCTTGGAAACCCAAGGAGGGGTCATTATGAGTTGGGTCTGACTCGATGGCACATAACAACGACAACATTAACAATGCCTAGGATATCAATCTTTATGTACTCCATTTCATTTTTGACAACTTCCAATCTTCCTAGATTCATGCTTCATACATTCCATTTTCTGATTATTAATGGATGTCTGCAGCTGTTTTTCCTGAATTTGAGTCATGCCACGTCAGCAAATGGAGGTCTCAAAAGCTTTACCTTATCCATATCATTAAGGCTGGTTCTACTCTGATGATGACGCTCTTTCCTGGTTTTATTTTGAGAGCTTTCTAACCTAAGTGACTTATCATCCTGCACTGTATCAGACAATGTCTCTGGGTTGTTCACAAAATTGCACAGTAATGTATCAGATAGTGTTTCTCTGCTATTCATAAGGTTTTCTCTGGCCAATTCTTTGAGAGGTGGATGGCCTCCTCCTTTTTTCTAGTCTGCCTCAGTCTGTAAGATACTGAAATCTGTGCACCATGTGCAACCTTGCTGGGTTTGAGACACTGGTGGCACAGCCTCAAGCCTCACAGAAACACACCACCACAGTCGGACAAACTGATAGACAAGTTTGTCTCCCTTAGCTCTTCCATACCTCTCCACCCTTTCCTTACACATATCCCTGCCTCTTTCTAGCTGCTTGGGAGGGGTGTGGCCTGGGTTCCCGGTCTTACCTGGATCCCTGCTCTGCTTCCTTGCTCTGTCCCTGCCTTTTTCTCTGCTTTCCTGCTGCTTGGGAGGGCCATGGCCTGGGTCCCCAGCCTTACCTGGATCCCTACCTCTGCTTCCTTGCTCTGTCCTGGTCCCCCCCTGGATTTTTCTTTGCTTTCCCATCACTTAGGAGGGCCATAGTCTGGGTCCCCAGCCTTACCTGGATCCCTACCTCTGCTTCCTTGCTCTTAACTGTTCAAAACTTCTCTACCCTCCCTACCTTCCCCTTACATAGATCTCTGCCTCTTTCCTGCCCCTTGGGAGGGGTGTGGCCTGGGTTCCCAGCCTTACCTGGATCCCTGCCTCTGCTTCCTCACAGCACTATAATAAGATTATCTACAAGCAAAGAAATACCAAAGATGACCAGCAGATACCAGAAAATAGAAGAAAGGCTCACAGAATAAATTGATTGGGCTAAAATCCTGATTTGACTTTTCATCTTCAGGACTGTGAGAAAATAAATATCTGTTATTTAAAGCCACTCACTTGTTGTATTTTTATTACAGCAGCATCATGTAACTAAGATGTGTGTCAACAAACCTGACTTTTAATTGAAATACTAAAAATGCCTACTATATTGCAAAGGAGCTCTGGTGGTGCAGTGCCTAAGGCATTTGATTGCTAACCAGAAGATTGGTGGTTCAAACCTACCAGCCACTCCATGGAAGTAAGAGGGGCAATCTATTTCCATAAAAATTTACTGCCTCAGAAACCCAATGGAGTCATTATGAGTCAGAATTAACTTGATTGCAATGAGTT
>NW_006921668.1:9032706-9037313 GCF_000298275.1 Orycteropus afer afer
TTCAAGGCTCAGGGGTCCACAGTTATCTTCTGTGTCTGTGTTAATTGGTTTCCCTTTTCTTTGTTGAAGAGGGTCTGTGCAATCCTTCTGCCTATTCCGCCATCTTGCCAGAACTCCCGATTGCAGTGAGTTTTGTTTGGTTTGGTTTTTACTATACAGCAAACTCACCACTTGTCTGTTAGTTTGTCATACTATGATGGCTTAAGTGTTGCTATGAGGCTGGAGGCTATCCCACTGGTATTTCAAATACCAACAGGGTCATCCTTGGTGGACAGATTTCAGTGAAGCTTCCAGACTAAGATAGACTGGGGAAAAGGAAGGCACCATCCACTTTGGAAAGCTTTATGAATAGTCCTGAAATATTGTCATATACAATGCTGGAAGATAAGCCCCTCAGGTCGGAAGCATTCAAAATGCAACTGGGAAAGAGCTGATGCCTCAAAGTAGAATTAACTGTAATGCCATGGGTGGAGTAAAGCCTTTGGGACCTCCATTTGCTGATGGGGCATGAATCAGAATGGGAAGAAACAGCTACAAACATTCATTAATAATCTGAATTTGGAATGTACAAAGTATGAATGTTGGAAATTGTCAAAAATGAAATGGAATGAATAAAAATTGACTAGGCACTAGTAAGCTGAAATGGACTGGCATTGGTTATTTTGAATCAGGCAATCATATGATCTTCTATGCCAGAAATGACAAAGCTGAAGATGAATGGCATTGCATTCACTGTCACAGAGAATGTTTCAACATCTGTCCTGAAGTACAATGCTGTCAGTGATAAGATAATTTCCACATACCTACAAGGGAGACTAGTTAATACCACTATCATTCAAATTTATGCACCAACCACTAAAGCCAAAGATGAGGAAATTGGAGATTTCTACCAACTTCTGCAGTCTGAAATTGTCCAAATGTGCAATCAAAATGTGTTGATTATTACTGGTGATTGGAATGCAAAAGTTGGAAACAGAGAAGAATCACCAGAAGTTAGAAAATATGGCCCTGGTGACAGAAATGATGCTGGAGATCACAAGACAGAATTTTGCAAAACCAACAACTTATTCATTGCAAATATCTTTTTTCAACAACATAAGCAACATACACACATGGACTTTGCCAGATGGAATACACAGGAATTGGATCAACTACATCTGTGGAAAGAGGTGATAGAGAAGCTCAATATCTTCAGCCAAAACAAGGCCAGGAACTGATTGTGCAACAGGCCAATTGCTAGTATGTAAGTTCAAGTTGAAGCTGAAGACAATTAAACAAGTTCATGAGAGCCAAAATATGACCTTGATTATATCCCACCTGAATTTAGAGATTATTGGAAGAATAAATTGAACACATTCAACACCAATTACCAAAAAACAGATGAATTGTGGGATGACATCAAGAGCATCATCCATGAGAAAAGCAAAAAGGTCATTAAAAAGACAAGAAAGGAAGAAAAGACAAAAATGGATGTCAAAAGAGACTCTGAAACTTGCTTTTGAGTGGAGAGAAACTAAAGCAAATGGAAGAAATGACAAGATAAAAGAGCGGAACAAAAGATTTCAAAGAGCAACTTGAGAAGACAAAGTCAATTACTATACTGAAATGTGCAAACACCTGGGTTAGAGAACCAAAAGGGAAAAACACAGTATTTCTCAAACTGAAAGAACTGAAGAAAAAATTCAAGCCTCAAGTTGCAATAGTGAAATATTGGCAATACGGGCAAAATATTGAATGATGCAGGAAGCATCAAAAGAAGATAGGAGGAATACAGAGTCACTGTACAAAAAAAAAAAAAAAAAAAATTGGTTTATGTTCAACTATTCCAGTAAATAGCATATGATCAAAAGCCAATGGTATTGAAGGAAGAAGTTGAAGTTGCATTGAAGGAATTGGTGAAAAACAAAGGCTCCAAGAATTGACAGAATATCCATTGAAATGTTCCAACCAATGGATGCTGCATAGACACTTGCTAGTTTATGCCAAGTAAATTGAAAGATAGCTACCTGATCAACTGACTGGAAGAGATCCATATTTGTGCCCATTCCATAGAAAAGTGATCCAACAGACTGTGGAAATTATCGAACAATTTCATTCATATAACACTCAAATAAAATCTTGCTGAAGATAATTCAAAAATGGTTGCAGCAGTATATTGACAGGAGCTTCCAGAAATGCAAGCTGGATTCAGAAGAGAACATGGAACAAAGGATATCATTGCTGATGTCAGATGGATCTTGGCTGAAAACAAAGAATACCAGAAAGATGTTTGCTTGTGTTTTATTGATTATGCAAAAACATTCAACTGTATGGATCATAACAAATTAAGAATAGCATCGAGAAGAATGGGAATTCCAGAACACTTAATTGTGCTCATGAGGAACCTGTACATAGCGCAGGAGGCTGTCTTTTGAATAGAACAAGGAGATATTGCATGGTTTAAAATCAAGAAGGGTGTGTGTCAGGGTTGTATCCTTTCATCATACTTATTTAATTTATATGCTGAGCAAATAAGCAGAGAAGCTGGACTCTATGAAGAACTATATGAAGAACACAGCATCAAGATTGAAGGAAGACTGACAGAGAGACGACACCACTTTGCTGACTGAAAATGAAGATGATTTGAAGCACTTACTTGTGAAGATTAAAGACTACAGTTTGCAGTACGGGTTATACCTCAACATAAAGAAAACAAAAGTCCTCATAACTGGACCAATAAGCACTGTCATAATAAATGTAGAAAAGATTGATGTTGTCAAAGATTTCACATTACTTGGATCCACAATCAACACTGATGGAAGCAGCAGTCAAGAGATCAGATGTCATATATTGTACTCAGCAAATCTGCTGCAAAAGACCTCTTTCAAATTCTGAAGAACGAAGGTGTCACTTTGAAGACTAAGGTGTGCCTAACCCAAGCCATGGTATTTTTTATTGCCTCATATGCATGTGAAAGCTGGACAATGAATAAAGAAGACTGAAGAAGAGTTGATGCTTTTGAGTTGTTGTTTTGACAAAGAATGCTGAAAGTACCATGGGCTGCCAAAAGAACTAACAAATCCATCTTGGAAAAAGTGCAACCAGAATGTTCCTTGAAGTGAGAATGGCCGGACTTTGTCTCACCTACTTTGGTCAAGTTGTCAGAAGGGACCATTCCTTGGAGAAGGATATCATGCTTGATATAGTGGAGAGTCAGTGAAAAAGGGGAAGGGCTTCAACAAGATGGATTGACACAGTTGCTACAACAATGGGCTTGGGTGTAGCAAGGATTGTGAGCCTGGCTGCCTACTGGGCAGTGTTTCATTCCACTGTACATAGGATTGCTATGAGTCAGAGCCTATTTGAGACATATAACAATAACAACCCAAGCCATAGTATTTTCAGTCACATCATATGCATGTAAAAGCTGGGCAATGAATAAGGAAAACTGAAGAAGAGTTGATGCTTTTGAGTTGTGGTGTAGGCAAAGAACACTGAAAGTACCATGAACTACCAGGAGAATGAACAAATCTGTCCTGGTAGCACTGCAGGCAGAATGCTCCTTAGAAGTGAGAATAGCCAGACTTTGTCTCACTTACTTTGGTCATGTTGTCAGAAGGGACCATTCCTTGGAGAAGGATATGTTTTATAAAGTGGAGGGTCAGCAAAAAGGGAGAAGACCCTCAATAAGATGGATTGACACAGTGCCTGAAATGATGGGCTCAAGTATAGCAGAGATTATGAGGATGGCGCATGACTGGGCAATGTTTTGTTGTGTTGTACATGGGGTTGTTATAAGTAGGCGTCAACTCAATGGCACCTAACAACAACAATATATGGCGAACATTGTTCAAGATTCTGGGGACAGAGAATAAATAAGAAAAGAAGTCTTCACCTTCCTGTTATGTGTATTCTAGAGGTAGAAACAGATAATACACAAATAAATATAGCAATGAAATAACTGTAAGTGGTAATAAATACTATGAAGAAAAATAAAATAGGATAAAGAGAAAATGTTAATGTGAACAGCTTTGATAGACAGATCTGGAAGACCTTGATGAGGTGCTAACACCTGAGCAGATATCTGGATGATGGGAAGGGATGAGCCATGGGAAGACCCAGAGAAGACATCTTGGGCCAAGTGAAAGTCTAGGGCAAAGGCCAGAAGGAACAATCAACTAGGTGTGTTTGAAGAACAGCAAGAAGCCCAGCACGACCACAGGACAGTAAAAGAAAAACAATGGGAGGAGATAAGTTTTGAGATGAAAGAGGCAGATACCACAATCCATAATCAGAAATTTAGGTTTTAGTAAAAAATCAAGGATAATACTTTAATATTGGTAACATTTGCTGAGATGGGGTGGACTGAGAGGTTTTCATTTGTTTCTTTCCTTTTTGTAAGAGATTTATTGAAATAAAATTCACATGACATAAAATTCACCCTTTTTTTTTTTTTTTTTTTAGGATTTGGGTGAAGATTTACCGAGTAAATTCACTTTTCATACAGCAGTTCACACATACTCTGTCTCATGTCATCGACCAAAATTTACAATGCAGCAGCTCCCCTCCCACTTCCTCCCCATAGTTACCTCCTCCCAGTGTCCATCCCTTCATACTCTTCGAGAGGC
>NW_006921668.1:9058545-9062753 GCF_000298275.1 Orycteropus afer afer
TGTTCCCCAGCCACCATGCACAGTCTTTCGTGCAGTCCCTGACTAGCAGGGTGATTTTTGGGTTAATTCTTAGGTCCTACCACCACTCGGGAATCTCCAAGCCGTGTTGTCTGTGCCGTCAGGGTCGCTCAGTCCGCTGCCAGACCACAGCTCCGTGTGTCTCCTTTTTTCGTATTTTCACGCAAATTCTTCTGCCAGTTGGGGTTTAGTCCACTTTTGTATCCTTCCCTTCAAGGCTCGGGGGTCCAAGATTATCTTCTGTGTCTGTGTTAATTTGTTTCCCTTTTCTTTGTTGAAGAGCATCTGTGCAGTCCTTGTGCCTAGTTCACCATCTTGCCGGAACTCATCTCTACCTATATATTTATATTTGTTGCATATATATCCATGAAAGTAGTAGAGCATACAGAGAGCAAAGTAATGAAAACATGTTAGTCATAATCAAACACCTTGAGGGAATGAGTCACTGGGCATGGAGGCTCAGGACCTTAGTCTCTGAGGGGAAGACTAAGGTCAATTGGCATAACACAGTCCACAAAGACAATGATCTACATTCTACTTTGGTGAACAATGACTGGAGTCTTAAAAGCTTGTAAATGTCCATCTAAGGTTCATCTATCAGTCTCTCCCCTTCCGGAGCAAAGAAAAGTGGAGAAAAGCAAAGACACAGGAAACAATTAGTCCAAAGAACTGATGGACCATGTGAGCCCCAGTCTCCAAGATTCTGAGACCAGAAGAACTAGATGGTGCCAAGCTGTCACTGCTGACCACTCTGAAAGAAATCACGGTAAGAGGTCCCAGATAGAGTGGGGGAAAATGTGGAACAAAACTCAAAATCATAAAAAAAGACCAGAATTCCTAGTTTGATGAAGACTGGTGGAGCCCCTGAGACTAGGGCCCTTAGACACTCTTCAAGCTAGGAATTGAACTTAACTCCTGTGATTCAATTGGCAGTCAAATAATAGATGGCCCTATAAGGTGAACAATAATATCAGGAGGGTATGAAGCATATGAGATCAAGGGGACAGCATTTATCTAGAGACAGCATTTGCCCAGCATTTGCTAGGAAGGCAAGAAGGGATGGGAATGCAGAATGAAGGGTGGGCACAGGGTTGTTGTTGTTGTTAAGTGCCGTCAAGTCGTTTCCTACTCATAGTGACCCCCATGCACAGCAGAATGAAACGATGCCCGATCCCGCGCCAGCCCCACAATCCCTGCTATACTTGAGCCCATCATTGCAGCAACTCTGTCAATCCATCTCGTTGAATGCCTCCCCCTCTTTTGTCGACCCTCACATCCTGATTGCATGTTTGGTCAATTTCAGACTGTAGAAGCTGATAAAATTCTTCAATTTCCTCATCTGTGGCTTTGGTGGTTGGGGCATAAATTTGAATAACAGTCATATTAACGGGTCTTCCTTGTAGGCGTATGGATATTATCCTATCACTGATAGCATTGTATTTCAGGACAGATCTTGAAACATCCTTTGTGATGATGAATGCCATGCCATTCCTTTTCAAACTATCATTCCTGGCATAGTAGATCATATGGTTGTCTGATTCAAAACGGGCAAAACCAGTCCATTTCAGCTCACTAATGCTGAGGATATCAATCTTTATGTGTTCCATTTCCTTTTTGACAACTTCCAATTTTCCTAGATTCATACTTCGTACATTCCATGTTCCGATGATTAATGGATGTCTGCGGCTGTTTCTCTTCAATTTGAGTGGTGCCACATCAGCAAATGAAGGTCTTGAAAGCTTTCTCTTTTCCATATCATTAAGGCTGGGTTTACTCAGATGTTGCAACTCTTTCCCAGTTCTATTTTGAGAGCCTTTTAGCCTAAACGGACTATTCCTAAAGGTGCACGGTAATGTACCAAATAGTGTTTCTTTGCTATTCATAAGGTTTTTCCTGGCCAATTCTTTGAGAAGTGGATGGCCTCTTCCTTCTTCCTAGTCTGTCTCAGTCTATAAGCTGGGCTGTTACCTGTGCACCAGATGCATATCGCTGGGTTTTGAACACCAGAGGCTCAGCCTCAAAACTCACGTCTACATGTCACCACAGTAGGACAAACTGACAGACCAGGCACAGGGAGGAAGTAGGAAAAATGCTGTTACGATGTGGGGATTGCAGTAAATGTCACAAAGCAGAATGCATATGGATTGTTGACTGGAAAACCAATTTGTTCTGTAAACTCTCACCCAAATCACTACTGGGGAAAAAAAAAAAGATGTTTACAATAAGGTTGTTTATTGTATGGTGAGCAGTGGTTGGTACAGGCTCTAGTATGTTTGTGTTATGACTTCTATGGCTAGAACAAGGTGTAAGGGGGCATCTATCCAAATTAGATGTTTTCCAACTTATCCAAGGGAAAATAAACAGCAACAAAAGTATCTTGACAAACTCTGATATTGTCCCTCAAGTTTTCACTTTATACCAACGATCATAACACATCTGTATTCAGCCAACACTACTTTTAACAAATTTCTGCTTTAAAAAAAGAATGACATTATAATAACTTTTAGAGTAGTAGCCCTCCAAAAGAAAGATTTTGTGACACAAGGTGAAATTGATTGAAAGATTTTGTCTAATACATATATGATTTTGGCTCTTTGTAATTTACTCAAATGTTGAACAGAAATGGAAATCTGCTGTGACATGTACCTGATAATGAAACATGTATATTCCATTTGAAGGTACACTGCTGCACTAAAGAATCCTTCAAACAAAGCAGTGCAACCTGACACCTGACCCTAAAGTCTAGGCTGAGCCTTAAGCCATTGTATCAGCTCAAGTAAAATTTCTTTCTTTCCCCATCCCCCTTCTGTACAACTTCTTTATAAATATACGCTCTGTAATGTAAGAGTGAGAGAATGCGAGTGCTGCTGGAAAGAACGAAGAGTTCGGAAGCTTAAAACGTAGAGACTTACTAAGCTATCAAGTTCAATTAACAAGTGAAAAAATGAACTAAGTCGTTCCAGAGTGGTTTTTAACGCTGTCAAATAAAGAAGAACCAGACTGTAGGGTAAACTCTTATTTATTAGTTTTGGTTAATGAGTTTTTCCATAAGCAGAATTTCTTAAATTTTATTGAATCAATAAAATCACCATTTGGGAATCTGGCTTTTCCCACCAGAATCAGATTTTAATTGAGCATACAGCAAACACCAAGTGTTGTAAAGTGACTCTATGGAGGTGAAATGGCTTAGGGGTTATGTTATAGGCCTGGCTGGCAATGTTGCAAAAGTCCTTCCTTTGAATTTAGTCTCTACTATGCACCTGGTGGTAGTTCTGGTGGCGTAGTACCTAAGGCATTTGACTGCTAACTAGAAGGCTTACAGTTCAAGCCCCTCACTACTCCTCAGAAGGGAGATTGGCCAATCTACTACTGTAGAGATACCGCCTCTGAAACCCAAGGAGGGGTGCTATGAGTTGTAAACGAGTGGACGGCTTTGAGGTTTTTTTTTTTTTTTTGGTTTTTTGATGCACTTAGTAAAGAAACTCTGGTAGTACAGTGATTAAGTGCTCTGCTGTGAACTGAAAGGTGGGTGGTTTGAACCCACCAGCAGCTTCATGGGAGAAAAGAACTGGTGATCTCCTCCTATAAGGTTTATAAACAAACTATGCAGCCCTACGGGGCAGTTCTACTCTGTCCTCTATGGCCAATATGAGTCAGAATCAACTCAACAGCAGTGGGTTTGGTTTAATTTGATTTGATGGCTAATTATGCTGAGCATCTTTTTATGTTTTTGGTACCCATTTGAATATCTTCTTTGGTGAATTGGGCACTCTGGTGGTGTAGCGCCTAAGGCATTTGACTGCTAACTGGAAGGCTATTGGTTCAAACTCACCAGCCATTCCTTGGAAGGAAGACTGGGCAAACTCCTTCTGTAGAGATACCACCTCAGAAACCCAAGGAGGGGTCATGGCTATGAGTAGGAATCTACTCGATGGCAGTGAGTTTAGTTTTGGTTTTGGTTTGGTGAATTGTCTATTCGAGTTCTTTGCCAGTTTTTTTTGGTTTGCTTGTTTGTTTTTTATTGCTAAGTTGTTGAACTTTATATGTATTTTGATTATTAGATTCTTATTGGAGATATGGTTTCCAGAAATATCTTCCCAGTCAGCTTGTCTTTTTACTTTTTCAGTAAAGAGTTTTGATCAATGAAATTTTTAATTTTTATGAGGTCCTATTTATTTATTTTTATTATT
>NW_006921668.1:9062853-9069296 GCF_000298275.1 Orycteropus afer afer
CTTTGACTTTCATTTTCTTCTAGGAATTTTATGGTTTTGGTTTTCACACTTCAGTTCTTAGTCTATTTTGAATTTATTTTTGTATATTATGAGGCATAAGAGCTCTGGGAGAATAGTGCCTAAGGCACTTTATTGCTAACCAGAAGGCTGGAGGTCCCAACCCACCAGCCACTCCTCAGAAGGAAGGTTGGGCAATCTACTTCCATAGTGATACTGCCTCAGAAACCCAAGGCGGAGTCAGTATGAGTCGGGTCCGACTCGATGGCACATAACATGAGGCATAGATTCTGTTGCATTTTTCTAAATATGGAAATCTGATTTTTCAACACCATTAATCAAAGAGACTTTTCTTTCCCCATTGAATGGATTTAGAACCCTTGTCAAAAATCTGTTGACCACAGATGTCCAAAGGTATAGCTTTGCTGAATTCTACAGGGCCTCAAACCAAATATATTCAGAAACGAATTATATATCTTCCCATCTACCTCCAAAATATTTTTTTATAGTTCCATCTAATAAATGATAATTCCTTTTGTGAATTTAGATTTTGCAGGATCTATGGAATTTGTACAAGTTGGAGACAATTTTTAAGAGATTATTTTTCTAATTGTTACCATCTCAACTATGCTAATGTCAGAATAATTAGAGGGAGGGTTTCTTAGTTTACTAATGCTGTCATAGCAGAAATACCACAAATGAGTTGTTTTAAAAAACAGAATTTTTTTTTTTTTTAATGTCCAGTGCAGGAAGCTAGATGTCCCAATTGAAGGTGTGCTCTAGGGAGAGAGTAGACAAGTAGCCTTGTTTACTTCAATTTCTTGTAGTGTCAGCAATAGTTGGCATTCTGGGGCTTAAAGATTCATCTGTCTCCATTATTTGTCTCCCTCTTCCTCTTTTTCTAACTCAGAAGTGGTTGGGATTAGGATCCACCCTACACTGAAATGATATCCTTAACATAACAGAAGAAAGAAGAAAAGCTCTCCTTCTAAATGGGGTCATATCCACAGGTACAAGGGCCAGAAATTCAAAATGTATTTTGGAGGGCCACAATTCAATCCCTAACAAATGATATAAATGTTCTAGTCATTCCACTGCATTTTTGGTATATTTTTTTCCAATCTGGTATGCCTGAGGGTCACATCTGTTGGAAGATGTGCCTGTATCCATTTGGCTACAGTGAGGTAGCAGTAGATGGTGGTGGTGATGATGGTCTCACTATTACTAACCTGCTGTTCTGTCTCAAGAATGTTGGTCATGGAAGCCTCTGTGTCCTGCAATAGACTTATGCCTTAGGCTCAGAGGTCTGGCTGGCTCTGTTTCTAGCCTGGAAGCATATTTTCCATCTACCACTAACCACTGGTGGCCAGGTATCCTCAGAGGAGCATGAGAGGATTCTCTGCTACTCACTGTTTCTATCACTTTCAGGGTCTTGTCCTAGCAAGTCTTGTTGAGAGTGTGGTGGTTTCCCACTTACCTTCCACTTTCAGACATCTCATCAGAGTTAAGTACCAGATGAAATGGCAATCTCCTGGGACACCTATCCTCTAATTTTTTTTTTCCTGAAAAGAACAATCTATAATTTTTTTTTTTTTTATATATAACATTCAGTCATTTAAGTATTATCAAAATAAGTTCTAAGTTCAAATTTTTCCACAAATATTTCACATTGTCATTTTTTTTTATTGACCAAAGAAATGGAAACTGAAAATAAAAAAAGAAAAAGAAAGCCAACCATTTCATTGGAAACACCAAATATCCAAAACCAGATATTAGTTTCTATAATTATGAATAACAGTTTTGTGTATTTACTGCTTAGCATAGACCAGAAATTTCTCTGCAGTCATTTTTTTTCCTCCAGCTATTAATAATGATGCTTGTGTCATAGTCTTGTTCCAAATTTGCCTTACAGATTAGTTATTTATTCTCAAGGCTCCTTTCCAATACTGAAAGCATAGGCATAATGAAAGATTTAGAGGGGGATAATGCCAGGGAAAAAGAGGCAAAATATTTAAATTACAAGTAATACAGCTATTGGCTTTGAAGTGGTTTTAAATAGTGGAAAAGAAGGCTTGACATATGCACATAATCGGCATCACTCTCTGAACCAACATACTAAAAAATAACCAAGGTAATCACTATCCTTTTAATGATATACTCCATCCAGACTGTCTATACTAATTGTTTTGAATAATCTCCCCCTGCTGCTAGAGTTGCAGTGCACTGATCAATAAACTGAGAAGCTCTTAATACACTCAGCATGAGCATCCCAGATGACTGCGGACAACCACTGTCTCCAGCTTTGCCTGTGGGATATTTTATTAAAGGTCAAGTGCATAAAAGGAAACATGACTGCTAGGAAAATAAACTTCTGAGAATAATTTCTGTCATACTAAAAAAGAAACTATTAATCCAAAGCTTTAGAACTTTCTAATTCTGTAGGTAACCGCAACTTTAGTTCTGTTCTTTTTTGTGACATTTTCTGCCCTCAACATTTTATTGGTTTTGTGCCTTCAAGAAAGCAGTTTCTCCAGCCTGCCCTATGATTATATAATATTAAATACTCAGGCTTGTATACATTTTGGGATTTTATGATTTCTTTAAGAGGTCCTGATAACACAATGGTTAAGAAGTTGGCTGCTAACTGAAAGGTTTGAACCCATCAGCAGCTCCACGAGAGAATAGATCTGCCAATCTCTTCCCATAAAGATTACAGTCTAGGAAACCCAGTGGAGGCAGTCCTACTCTGTCCCATGGGGTCACTACAAGTCAAAATTGACTCAACACCACACAAAACAACACGATTCCTTTAACACATCTAGTTTTCAAAATGGACAGATCCATGATGGTTCTCCGAACTCCAATGATTAGTTATCTAAAAATGTTTATTATTTTTTAGTAGTCTCAAAAAATCATTTCACTGTCTTTATGTTATGAAGACATTTAAAACTGAAGAAGAATATCAGTCTTCGCTTTTTTTGTTATCAAACACTACAGTCTTCCGCTGAGTTTTCTAAGTTGAACTGCTCTTTGATTTGTGAGCAAAGGTTTACCAAGGCTAAAAAGGGGGAAATTAGTTCAGTATTTCAGGCACAATGAAACATTTCTTTTGTCATTTTATTTCCCTGCTGTATTAATTTGTGGTTACTCACCTTCTCCTCAGAGATCTCCGGGGAACTCCAAATCTGGCTCTCTAGGATCTGACATATGAACCCAAAAATTTCTCCCAATAAATTACATCTCATGTGTAATAAAACAAAATTGGCTTCCTTGAGGTATGGAAGACTGGTTCAGGCATTCATTGGCCACATTTCAGCTTGTTGCTCACATACATCCTGATGAGGATCTCTGTGGCCTATGTTGGTCTGGGAAGAGGAACTTTGGGTTCACTCATTGGACCTAACAATGCTAGAATGTTTTTTCCCTGTCTATTCACTAAACAATGTGCCATTCTGTACCTCATAAGCACTTAATTTATTCCAAGTCTTTGGCCTGACCTGTAATCCCCCTCTCCTTACCCATCTGACCCATCTGTGTTTCATTTCCCACTCATCAGCATCCAGAGGACTAGGCCCAGCTAGCCCTGTTTGGAACCATTAGACAGAGATTGGCACTCTTCCCTCTTCCTGCGCCACATCCTCTGCTGGAAAAAAAAAAAAATGACCATCAGATCAGAGAACAGAGGCTGCTTTGTCCCCTGCAACAGGGATCTGGAAGCATTTTCAATCATTTGCACTCTATACCCACTCAAACGCATTAATGTGATCAACATTGGGCCTGTTGTGGGCATTTTTTCCAGCAAATAGCTTGCTAACATTCCAGGCATGTACTTCTCTGAAAACAAGACTGAGACAGGGCCCTGAATATTCAATTGGAAAATCACCAAGAGCAAAAGCTTAGCTTGGCACGGCTGGTGTTGATTCTTAATAAGTGACTTCCTAAAGCTGAGGCATAGGGCTTACAGCGTCAATGACTTGCTTGAGAAATATTTTGTAGGTGCCTCATACCACTCTATTTCCTGTGGTATGCGTCATATTGTGAGCTATTCCAAGCCAGCTTGGTTAAAGCACACTAACTTTTTTTTTTTAGCTCCAAGATTGTGGTGTTTAACTAAAAATGTCTTTATACAAGATGAGCTCATAGCTATTAGTGCTGATGTAGTTTTAACTGCTTGGATACCAACTGCAGTTGGTTAAAAATGTGCTGAAAAGGGTAAACCTGAGCAAAAACATCTCGTCCTGTCTAAAATGGTGGGATGGCAGTTCCAGTGGCAGCATTTCTTCAGGGGGGAAAAGTTCCAGATTGAAGTACAATGCATACCTTTCACATTCATTAAAAAGACTTACTGTTCTTAGTATATTACCAAAGTCAAGGTGCTGAAGACATCTGGAACACTAGAAAAAAGTTAACCCTTATTATTGCTTCAGGTACTTTGTGAAACTTGCCAAAATACAGAGCTAGGGTAATGGGAGAAAACAAGCATATCTTTTCAACAGAATTTCCAAAAAGGAGACAAAAAGAAATTCAAAGACCTAAAACTCCACCTCAGAAGCTGAAATACATTCAGATAGGATTATTGTAAGGATCAAATAAGGTAATATATATCAGATATCTTGATAAGCATTTAGAATTCTAGAGATACGGAAGGCAGCTAAGATCGCTGTGTGCCCGCCTATGTGTTTTACACAACTTTTGGGCACTTCTATATACCACATGAACTCTTTCTTCCTCACAGCACTGATACAGTAGCTAGCATTATATTCATTTTGCAAACAAGGAAAGAAAATCAAAGATATTCGATAAACTCCCCTAGAATCACACAGTTGATAAATTATCAAAATTCAAAATAAGGTTAGTGTGAACCCTAGCCTGTGTTCTGTCCTCTGTCTTGCTACTATAATAAAAATATTCTCATCACTATTATGTCTACTTGTTCAAAGAGTGTGGGTTTATCATAACGTAAAAAGCTAGACCCAGAGATGAATGTAAGTCTGTGTAATATTCAACTTCCCTGCCTTCCTCCAGTGAATAGGGTACAGACAGTCTCTAGTTTGAGGCCCGTACCTGATGGGTGCCCAGTAGCTATTAAGTGATTAGACATTGTACATGCCATTTTTGAATGATTTGTGTTTCTACAATAGGGCCTTTTATAACAGAGAAGAGAGGGATTGATACTCTGGACACTGCCTGGGCTGTGTTTGCCTCTTGGGGCAAATAATTTTCCTTGGTGCCAGGAGCAGCGCTGACGTGGCTGCTCTGCCCTTGGGTGGCCTGAGCTTTGAGTTCCCAAGCAAGGATGAGGCAAGAATGCAGCAAGGTGGAGGCAGGGAGGCCAAATTGTTTATCAGGAGAAAAGGCGATCACGGAAATTTCTATCTCCAGATCATAAGGAGGCAGAAGAACGGTCATAGGAAGTGACCAAGAAATTTTCTGGGGCAATGAACTATGGGGCAATTGCAGTTTACAAAATTATAAAAGACAGAAGGAGGCTTTATTCACCTCCACGTTTAGGAAGTTCCATAATGAGCCTCTACACATGAAGTGGAAAAGGGGGTCTTGTGTTGTATTATCTGTAAGTATTTTGTCTCTGTCCAGCTTACAGGATATAGAATTACACACAGACTATTAATTGTTAGTATATCCTTTATAACCTGGTATTTAGTGCATTATATCAAGGAAATAAACTTGTTCTTTGAGATTTGCAAACTGGACATGTTTATATTCACAGTAAGGTTTTGAAAAAATATTCAAACCGCTTTTTAAAAATTATGTGACGTTTTTCACTCTTTATAATTTAATAAGTGTGCAAAAGTACCAGTTCAAAATGTCTAGCAGAATGGCAACTATGAGATTGGTTTATATTTTAAGGGTATAAGTAGTTCATATTTTCTGAGGCATTAGAAGAAAATTTCCTTCAAGTGAAATTTCCCTCATTATTTTGATGCAGTTTTGACTTCAGAAATTTGTCACTACCACATTGTGATAATTGAGGATAAACCACATAAAAATATTGCTAAATTAATAAAACTTTGACAGTTTTTGGGAACAAGTAGATTGATTTCACTCTTGTAGCTTGAACTAAAATCTACATCAAAACTATTTCAGGAAAAAGCAATGTTGGGAAAGGAAAATAGATTTTTCTAATGAAAGCAGGTGAAGGGAGCACTGGACAGACAACTATTCAATGTAAGCCTTTTGAAGCCCCAAAAGTCTTTTATTTATATATTCTTTTTAACAAAAAGTACCCCCCCTTTTTTTTTTTTTTTTTTTACATTTCTTACAAGCTGATTTCCTTTCTCGTTTTAGGAAGAGATACTTTCATCTTTAGCAAGGTAAGGGAGAGGGAATATGTAAAGAAAGTTCAAAAGACCACATTTACATGATCTATCACAGTGTTTGAATGAGTGCCTCCAATGGGGCATCTGTTTGTTGAAATATCTCAATCG
>NW_006921668.1:9071041-9075684 GCF_000298275.1 Orycteropus afer afer
CGGGCAGTGTTTCGTTCTGCTGTGCATGGGGTTGCTATGAGTCGGAAACGACTCGACGGCACTTAACAACAACAACAACAACATCACAGTGTTTGGGTGTAAATTTGGAAATACTGCTTAGAGTACAGTAGAAGTCCAAAACTTATGAGGTTTGGGCTGATTTGAGTTTTCCTAAGCCATCTCCATAACAGGCTTTCATGTTTACAATGGACATAAATTCACTGTGGTTCTTTAGTGAGGACTACGTTTGAAAGAATTGAATAGAACGCCAGGATTTTCTCTTACGATTACACGTACCCCTTCAAGTAAAGCTGCGTGTAACTTTCCTTCCCAGGGCTGTGCACACAAAATTTCAGGAAACAGCAGGTCTTAATTAGACCTCCAGTTTATAGTTTCACCTGAAAAAATACATTTAAAAAAATCATATATGTTTGGCTGTCGAGATATTTCGAGTCAATAAATTCTTGCTAATTAATCACATTAACGGTGCTCCTTAAAAGTTGAAACAGAATCAGAAAACAAACCAAATTCCCCATAAATATTCAACATAAAGGCCTATTCACTATGCATTTTCAGTTTCTAAGAAGAATTTTATAAGTGTTTTTTACTCCTGACAGGACACACATGCACACACAGTATGCCACTATCTTTGACTTTATTACATTATGCACAGAAGAGAACAATTCTAGTGACACACTTTAATACTTCAGAATGATGTCATTGTGCATGGGCACTCTAATGCTTCATGCCGGTATGTGTGTGTGTTTTAAGAGAGCAGAGCCCAGAAAACGCAGCTACAATGTGTCACCTCATCTCAGAGATTCTTAAAAGAAGAAAATTAACAATATAGAGATGAGAAGAAGGTAGACCACGAAAGCAGAAGCTCTGTGGATGAGAAGGACTTCCTTCTGAGTGATCATCATTGCATTATTCAAAAGGGCAATAATCCTTGGTATAAACTTGCTAATGTTCTATTTGATGCTATGCTTTGTTATGACACATGATGTACAACAGCAGGATAGCTTAAATCCTCTTCAGAAACATAGACAAATAGATCTAAAATTCCTCCTCTTTCTGTGCTGTGCTTCCTAAGAACAGTGCTACCGTTGTTAATTTAAAAAAAAAAAACAACCTTTCAAACTCAAATTGTTAGCTTCCAAATGTCTTTCCTGATGCTGTATTTTAGTGTGATTGCATTGCAATTAAGACCTTTAGTGGTGCAAATGGTTTGTGCTTGGCTGCCCTTGGAAAGGTTGGTGGTTTGAAGCACACAGTGGCACCATGGGAGAAAGGCCTGGTGACCTGCTTCTGTAATTACAGCCAAGAAAACTCTATGGGGCAGTTCTACTCTGCAGCACAGGGAGTTGCCATGAGTCAGAATCAACATAACTGTAATGGGTTTTGTTTTGTTTTGTTGGGGTGTTACAATTTAATATCTTATGTACTATTACTCTGCATGTAGCAGTTGGTATTTCTAAAATAGGATTTCTAAGTATGACTGATCTTTTGGAGGGAGGGAGGGTCAGTTACTATTTTTGCTAAGTTAGTGGTGCAGTGGTTAAAGCACCAAACTGCTAACCAGAAATCAGAAATTCAAATCCACCAGTCACTCCATGAGAGAAAGATGAGGCAGTCTGCCTTCATAAAGATTTATGTGACATAGTGCCTAAGGCATTTGACTCCTAACCAGAAGGCTGGCGGTTCAAACACACCAGCCACTCCTCGGAAAGAAGGTTGGGCAATCTACTTCCATAGAGTTACTGCCTGGGAAACCCAAAGAGGCATGAGGGGTCACTATGAGAAGGATCCGACTTCCTGGCAGAGAGTTTGGTTTTTTGCGGGGGAGCATTTCTACTCTGTCATATAGGGTCATTATGAGTTGGAATTCACTTGATGGCAGTGGGTAATGAGTTTTAAATCAGTAACATAGGGGAATTATACTTTAAGAGGAATAGATTTTAATTTCTGTTATACCTTTCAAACACTATATTTATGAGGAGATCAACCTTACTATGTCTATACCTACATCATCTAGGGAAAAATGTCTGTAAGAATTTCTTCTGTTACCCTCTTCCATCATAAACACTTGATCTTGGCAGAAACATGACATTTTTCAAGATCCCTATTCAGAGATTTTTGCAGTACAGTTGGAAGCTGGTTTTATGTTGTAAGGACAAAAAGAAAAATAACACTAGTTTTGTGTCAAATTCTTTTCTTTGGATTTCATTTATGAAGTTTAGTTCTTCTTTGGTGGGGAATTTTGATTTATTATTACTTTTTGTTTCTTTTCCTAGCATTTAATTCTTGCATTTTAAGATCTTTGTTGGCAGCATTTGAGGAAGACTAGGTAAAAAGTGGAGTGTGTGTGGGTGGTACAAATGGTTAATGTGTTTGGCTGCTAAACAAAAAGTTAGCACCTGGAGGTGCCTGGGAAGAAAGGTCTGTAAATCTACTTCTAGAAAATCAGTCATTGAAACCCTATGTAGTACAGTTCTACTCTGACAGATGGGGTCATCATGAGTAGAAATAGATTTGATAGATACCAGTACTGGTACTAGGTAAAAAGCAGCTTGTTATGTTGAGTGCTTGAGTACTTGACCTGGTTCCAGCTAAACCTCTAATTGACAGCGTAATTTTGGATAAAAAATTTCACCTTCTGAGGATTTTGGTTTCTTCACCTAAAAATTAAGGGCATTCAATCATTGATTCATTCAACAAAGTTCATTGAGGGTCAATTATAGGCATTTTACAAATGTGCAGTGCAGAGCCTCTGGCTCTTCAGAATCTTGCTAGATTCTTGTAAGTATTGTATGCATAGATACATAAGGAATTGTAATGAGATCATGCCTTCAGATGTATTTCCTTTTATTGATGATCAGGTTTTTTTAAAATGCATTTTATTGAAATATAATTTATATACAGTGAAATACACAAAACTAAAGTGACATGGGTCAATGCATTTTTTTTTTTCAGTGCTCCCTCCCCTCCCCTCCCATATCCCTGGCAGCCAACAAAGAAAGTTTCCCTCCATATATAAAGGTTTCCTTGACCCTCCACAACAACGAACTACTACTGTATTTGTCCTTCTGTGATTGACTTATGTCACTCAGCATAATGTCTTCCAAGTTCATCCATATTATGATGCAATATTTTGCAGACTCTACATTATTCTTTAGTGCTGCATAGCATTCCATTATGTGTATGTACTGTAGTTTGGTCATCCACTCTTCCACTATAAATCTTAGAGATAAGTCCCTTGCCAGATATGTAATTATCGGCAAATATGAATTTATTGCTGTCATTTTTGTTATGTGCTTTTTCGTGCTTTCGATTTCTTTTTACATATAATTTCTATGCTCAGCTTGTTATGTTCTTGAGTCATGTCATCACTTCCTTCATTGCTGTTGTTTTAGTATTTGCTGAATATTTATGCTGGTCCTCTTTTTTGATGTGAAGGTTTATAATTTTTCTTTGAGGTTACCTTGTGATTTATAGTTTTCTTCCCAAGTTTAGAACAATCTGATCTATCTGGTAGTTGTGTTGACTTTCCTACTATCTAGAAGTTCTGTAATGACACAGTTTTTTCCTCCTTTTTGGTTTGTAGTTGTCCTCATTTGTCAATTGATGTTTCTGGTTCCCTGTTTACAATCTTGTAGGCTTATTTACTTTGGATACTTCCATAGCTGGGTTGGTTTCTGGGTTATATCATCATGTGTGTTAATGGTCAGTTGTTGTTGGCTGTTGTTGCTTCTCTGTCCAAAGGGCTCCCTTTAGCATCTCTTCTAAGATTGGTCTGATATTAACAAATTCCCTTAATTTCTGCTTATCTGGAAATGGCCTAATTTTACTATCATATTTGAGGAACTATTTTGCTGGGTACATAATTCTTGGTTGGAAATTTTTCTCTTTCAGAGTTTTATATATACAATCCCACTGTCTTCTCACCTGCATGGTTTCTCTCGAGAAATCTGAGCTTAGTCTTATTGGTTGCCCTTTATAGGTAACTTTTCATTTTTCCCATGCTACTCTCATGATTCCTTCTTTGTCTTTGGTTTTAGTGAGCTTGATGATGATATGTCTCGGTGATTTTCTTTTGGGGTCTATCTTGTTTGAGGTTCGTTGGACTTCCTGAGTGGATATATTCTCATCTTTCATCATAGCAGGAAAATTCTCTTCCAACAAATCTTTGACAATTTTCTCAGTGCTTTTATTTTTCTCTTTCTGTTCTGGAATTCCAATTACATTCAGGTTATTCCTTTTGATGGTATCTCACGTGAACCTTAGACTTTCTTCATTTTGTTTTGATCTTTTTTCTGATTGATCCCTTTCCAAAGAAGTGTTCAGGTGTTTGCCTTCAATCTCCCTAATTTTGTCTTCCATTGATTCATTTCTGGTCTTTGCCCATTTAATGTCTTATCTATTTCTGAAAATTTAGTATTAATCTTCTGGATTTCTGTGTGTAGATTTTGTATCATTTCTAGTTTTTGATTTATTTTGTCATTTTGTTCTTGTATTGTCTTTTGAAATTGTTCTAGGGTTTCCTCTGTGTTTTCCCTGATCTGTCTCTCAATTCGTTGAAGATACCTAAATATAATTCTTTTGAATTCCTTATCAGGGAGTTCCAATGATGCATCTTCCTCAGG
>NW_006921668.1:9075971-9084588 GCF_000298275.1 Orycteropus afer afer
ATTATCTTCTGTGTCTGTGTTAATTGGTTTCCCTTTTCTTTGTTGAAGAGGGTCTGTGCAATCCTTCTGCCTAGTCCGCCATCTTGCCCCCAGTCGACTTGCCCATGATTTTTGTTTTCTTTGCTTTGTTTGTATGTTATCTACGCAAGCAGGGTACTGCGCTCCTCTCTCTATTCACTAGTTGATAGCACTTATACACTCACCACCTGTCTCCTTTCCTGTTGTCAGCTTCTCATATTCCCTGCCCACCTTGGCAAACAGAGCCTATTCTAAGATCCCTGGAATCTGAATGAGAATGTTATCACTTTAAAATCCAAAATGGTTGCCACTTGTAAAGATTCAAAATGGCTGTACCCTTGGTCTCTTTAAATATCCTAGTGGCCACCACTTGCAAACATTCAGAATGGCTGTGCCCTTGGTCACTTTAAATATCCAAAATGCCTGCCATGTGTAAACAATCAAAATGGCTGCACCTTCCAGGCAGCGGAAGGTCCACAGCTCATGTTGTCTACCTCCTTGCTGTTTCCTTTCCTAGTCATAGGCTACCAGCCCAATTGTCCCTTCAGCCCTTGGTGACCAGGGTTTATCTTTAGGTCAATTCTCAGGTCCCAACACTACTTGGAAATATTCAGGCTGTTGGTCCTGTCAGAGTAGGTGACAGCCTGCAGCTCCGACCATCTCTGTACTCACTGTTTTTGTTCAGGTTTTCTCCACTAGTTGGTGCTAATCCACTTCTGTACAGTTCCTTTCAAAGCTCAGGGCTCCAGGATTATCTTCTGTGTCTCTGTCAATTGGTTTTTCTTTTCTTTGTTGAAGAGGGTCTGTGTCACATGTCTGCCCATTCCTCCATCTTACTGGAAGTCCTTTGATGATCAGGTTTTCTACTCTATTATTTACCACATGTAAAGAAAGAACATATGATGTAAAGGAGCTCACAAAGGTCAAGAGACACATAGAGTAGAGGCAAAATTTCTTTGTTCTTTTCTCATCTTCTCATTGAAACTCAAAGTGAGGAATGAAGTAGAATTAAAAGAATAAATTAGTTGTGAAAACAAAACCAGAATGGGCTTGTATCATACTTCTGATCATACTTCTGGCTTGTAATGCTAGATCAGATAGCCTGACAAAGCTGTCTTTGCTGACAAGGAACAGTCATAAGTACTCCTTAACACCTATTGATCACATTGTAGAATCCCAGAATTTCCCATATGTCCCCTGTGGTACCAAAGGTTGAGAACCAGTGGTCCTGCTATGAGGCAATAGCAGTAAGGCAAGAGGGGAGCCCTTAGCAGAAGTTGCAGAGGGCAGCCTTGTCTAGGGTCAGGTAGAGTCCAAGGTGAGCCTCAGAAAATCTGAAGGGCAAAGAGAAATTAGGTTGGTCTGAGGTGCAGAATCTATAACTGGGTTGAAAGAAAAAACTAGTATTATACAATCGGTAGAACTTCAGAAGCAGATGCTGAAAGGATAGAGGCCAATACGGAGGCAGGTGAAATGAGGTTTCCTCCAAAAGATCAGCAGTTCCAAACCACCAGCCACTCCATGGGAGAAAGATGAGGCAGTTTGTTTCTATAAAGATTTATAGCTTGAAAACCTATGGGGGAGTTCTACTCTGTCCTATAGGGTCACAATGAGTAGGAATCAACTCAATAGCACTGGGTTTAGTGGGTTTCAGACAAAGGCCAATGGAAGCCAGCAGAAGAGCACAGAGCTGTTTTAACACTAGAAGTCTCTGCCATGATGCCATAAGGTTATATAAGCTTCCTTTTGTACCCACCTGTTATCTGAGGGTGGAGAATCTGTGACTCAGGTGCAATAGTCTTGATGGAAAGTATCAACTTTACTCTGAATTGTTGCCAGAAATGGGCTGAATTAACTTAAAAGGTAATGTTTTAAACTGAAAGAGATCGAGTAATTCTGCACTGCCAGATTTAGTTCTTCTCTCACCTTTAAGTGCATTACCATGGTGCTCAGAACAAGATGAGATCCCATCTGGATAATAGGTGCTTTTTAAAGAATATTTGCATTGCAATATATATGGTACAGATGTGCCCCTTTATGACAACATAGTCACAATACCTTAACTTTTATGATGTATTCTAGTTTTTCAAGCCATATCCAATCCATTTCTTTATTTGATCCTCTCACTAAGTGTGAAAGGCTGGCAAAATCAGCATTTTCACCTTTATTGTAAGTGAGAAATATGAAGCTCAATGAAGTTGGCTATAAAATAATGCAGACAATAATCCACACTGCACAGTGTCATGGTTTTTATGAGGATCAAATAGGAATGAAAGGAAACATCTAGGGAGATCTGATTTACTATAACCCTCAAAATACTCACTGCCATTAAGTCAAATCCGACTCATAGTGATCCTTCCTTGGGTTTCCAAGGCAGTATATCTATGGAAGTAGATTGCCCAATTTTCCTTCTGAGGAGTGGCTGGTGGCTTTGAACTTCCAGCCTCCTGGTTAGCAGTCAAATGCCTCAGACACTATGCCACCAGAGCTCCTAAGAGCCACCAGAGATCCTAAGAACATCCAGAAACACATGAAGCAAGGTGATAGCAAATCCAAATGACCAAGATGCACGCAATGCTGTCAGATTGCAGATATATGTTTTACCTAGTGGTAAATTCCTATAAATGTTTTAGTAAATCCAATTCATATATAAAATGCGCTAGCAAACCTCACATCAAATGAAACATAGGAGTACTGCAAGAGAATTCAAGGAATAAGTCTTTTTGGTGTGATGTTATCAAAACAGCACTGCACAACTATTAGAGCACTTGACAAGAGTGCAAGTTTGATTGGCTTTACTGCCATCGAGTTAGCCCCTGACTCATGGTGACTCCATGCACAATAGAATGAAACACTGCTGGCCAGGTCCTGCTCCATCCCTATAATCAGCAAATTGGACCATTGTGATTCACAGGGTTTTCACTGACTGATTTTCAAAAGAAGATCACCAGGTCTTTCTTCCTAGTCAAGCTTACTCTGAAAGTTCCACTGAAACCTGTTCAACATCATAGCAACATGCAAGTCTCCAATGACAGATGTGGCTGCACATAAGATTCATTGGCTGGGGACTGAATCAGGGTCTCCTTCTTGGAAAGTGAGAATTATATCACGGAGCCACTTAGATAACAGATACATATACTTTTTTTTTTTTTCTGGCAGTCTAAATCTATCACATTTTGCAGCTATCTTAACTCTATGAAATATCTACTAACTGTAAACTTTTAAAAAATACAATTTAAATTATTCTTACGGTTTCTGAAAAATAATAGTTCATTAGTAGAAAGTCCAGGGCTCCCTCTAGGCACTTCTATTTCCTTAGATCTTCTTGGGGCTCACAGAATGAAGCAGTGTTCTCTCCTAGGCCAATAAGGCCCTTTGTGATGTGGTCCCTGCTGACTTCTTCAATTTGATTTCATGTTACAATCCAGTCACAGAGAACTTTCAGCTCCTCATATTTCTGAGTGAGGTCTGTGCATTTGTTCTCTTCTTTGCAGGAAAGATCTTCTCGTATTTTTGACTCTAGTTTGTCCATTACAGTTCTGGATCAGTGCCCCCTCCTCCGTGAGGTCTACTTCAACTATTCCCCTCAAATACTCCCTCCCATGTTAGTCTCTATTTTAGCACACTATTCTTTTTGTCACACTCCATATTTTGTAATTATTTGTTTGATTGATTGCATGTTGTCTGACACTCACTGGACTTTAGAGGGGCAGGGAATTTGTTTTACTCACTGTTGCACGGCTAGTTCTACTTGGACATAACAGATAACTGTTGACTGAATCAATAAATGAATAAACAGACTGGCTGTATAAAATTCTTAGCCAAGTGTATGGAACATAATAATAGGATAGTAAAAAAATAGCTATTTTTATTATCATCAACTTGATGGTCTCAAGACCATTATTGCCCAATGTGTCTGTAATATATAGGGGTGAAATAAAGAATAGTGATAAGTTTTGGCATTTTCTAAGTGATTTCCTGATATTTTCTTAGAAGATATGCAACCAACATGTTTCTTAGAAGTGAAGATGGAAAGCTTTCAGATTGCTTGTTTTGAATATGTCTTCAGGAAAGACAAATCTCTAGAAAAGGACATCATGTTTTGTGAAATCGAAGGTTAACCAAAATGAGGGAAACCCTCATTAAGATGGATTATAAATAGCCACAAGAGTAAACTCAGACATATCCACAATAGTGAAGATAACACAGGATGGGACAGTGTTTAATTCTGTTGAACATAAAGTTGTCATGAGTCAGAGCCAACAGCAACTAACAATATCATACATACACACACACACACACACACACATATTCTTAGGCTGATTAAGTAATTAATAGTTTAAATTATCAATGCCAAAATAAAAATGCAAATGAACAATAAACTTATAAAAAGATGTTCAAACTAACAGGATCGTAAATAAATGGAAATGGAAACAACAATGTTTTCAAAAAATCAGTTTTCAACCACAGATTGGTAAAGAGAGAAAAAGTTGATACTACTCTGTGTTGGCAAACATATGGAAAAATGGATCATTATATAGATGTTTCAGAAAGACAATGAGGCAATACATAACAATTTTGAATATGCATATTTGTATCACAGCATACCAATTCCAGAAAATTATATTAAGAAAAAAAAATCTAGACAAGAAACAAAATATTTGAAAATAATATAAGAATGTTTAATGCAGGATTTATTACAATACAGAAAATTTAAGAATTTAAGACTCCTCTATTGTGCATACCTACATTGGGCTGCTAACCAAAAGGCCAGTAGTCAGAACCCACAAGTCACTCTGTGGGAGAAAGATGAGGCAGTCTGCTTCCTCAAAGATTCACAGCCTTGGAAACCCAATGGGGGTTGTTATGAGTCAGAATAGACTCAACGGCAGTAGGTTTGGTTTGGTTAATTATAATGCAGAAAATTTAGGCATAACTTTATTATAAATAATGCTTCAATTATAACTGCTGTCAAAAGTATAAATGGGTACAAGGAACTGGGAAACAATTTGGTATTGTCCTTAAAATTGAACATGAACATGTCGTGTAACACAGACATTTCAGCCTTTCAGAATGAACCTTAAAGAAATTTGCACTTGGGTCCAAAATAGTATATACAATATTGTTCTTAGCAACATTTTTATGATAGTTAAATAGATATGTAGTATTTACAGTATTATTTACTTTAAAATTTCCATATTTTTTCTTACCCCAATGTATTATTCAAAAGTATGTTTAATTTCTAAATACATAGTGGTTTGTCAGTTATCACTTTTTTTGTCTTTTTAATTTTATTCTAATTAGAGAATACTATTTGTATCACTTAGGTGATCATTGACATTAGCTTTATGGCCTGGCATGTGGTTAATTTCCATAAATAATTCTATGTGAGATGGATAAGAATGTTTAATCTTGAATCATTGGGTACAGGGTTCTACATGCATTTATCCGACCAAGCTTATTATATTTCTCAAATATTTTAAATATATATCATTAAGAAACTCATTTAGCTATGACTAATAGTCTTTTCCTCCTCCCCTTGCCTAAAAAAATTCTATCTCACTCACACACACACACATAGACACATATACATATAAGAGTTGTAGATTGGTACTCTAGGACAAATGTGCCAACTCCACAATCTTATCAAAGATCTAGGCTTAGTCTGTCTTGGGCATCACCACCCTAGAACCATGTTGTCCTTCCTTAAAATCACCTCATGTCTGGTTGAGTTCTAACCATCAGATCTGCTTTTAACTCAGCAAGAGGGAATAGATGTCTTGTGGTTACATTTCATTTCCACCCAAGGATGTACAGAAGACTACATAGGACCTGTCATGGTATAATTGGATACCTTGCCACTTGTGATAAAATTGGAATTAAATTAGTAAATAAGAAGGGCAGAGTGAAAAAAAGTGATATAACTTGTATAGATAACAAGTAGTTTCTTAGTAAATTCCATTGGCCTGATCTATCAGTTACTGAGGAAATCATGTTTAAATATCCCACTCTATAGGTGGGTCTGTTAATTCTCTTTTCTAGTCAATTTTTGTGTCATATTTAAAATATTAGCTGCCATGAATCAATTACAGATCATGGCAATCCCATGTGTGTGAGAGTAGAACTCTGCTCCAAAAGTTTATCAGGTGTCTGATCTTTCAGAAACAGATCACCAGGACTTTCTTCTGAGGCATCACTGGGTGCATTCAAACCTCTAACCTTCTGCTTAGCAGCTGAGCACATGAACCATTTTCATCATTCCAGGATGCCTTTATGTCTTTACTCGAAACTACTTGCAGCCTTTGAGTCGGATCCGACTCATAGCGAACACTCCTTGGGTTTCCGAGGTGGTCTTACTACAGAAGTAGACCACCCAATTTTTTGAGCATATTAATTGGATACCTCTATTTAAGAATTGTTCCATTCTCTGATTATGATTAATAATGACTTTTTACCTTTAGCTTGGGAGCTCTGGTGGTGTAGTGCCTTAGGCATTTGACTGCTAACCAAAAGGCTGGTAGTTCAAACCCACCAGCCACTCCTGGGGATGAAGACTGAGCAATCTACTTCCATAGAGATACGGTCTCTGAAACCCAGGAAGGGGTTGCTATGAGTTGAAATAGATTATTTTATCTGATAGTTGTAATATCTATGACACCATTTCTTATCATTAAGAATTTCCTAGCATAACCAGGTTTAATGGTCTGATAGAGCCTGGTGAGACCCCTGAGACTATGGCCTCTAGTTCCCCTTCAGATCTGGAACTGAACTGACTTCTGTGGCTTCCAGCCAACAATAGACAGGTATGTGGGGTATCAGGTAGATATACTCCTTGGAGAGATCAATTGTGTAAGAAGAGAAGGGCAATGTTTGCCCAGGGAAACAGCGTGGGAGGTGGTGGTGGTAATGCACGAGAGGACGCACACAGGGAAGAGGTAACTGCAGGGAGGAAGTGGGAGGAGAGCTGTTACATTGTGGGAAATTGAAGTCAATGTCATGAAACCAAATGTGTACGAACTGGTGTATGGAAAGTGAATTTGCTCTATAAATTTTCACCCAAATCACAATAAAAATTTTAAAAAAAGAAAAAAAAAATCCTAGCACAATTTTTCTTTTCCTTAAAAAAAAAAATTTTATATTTACTCATTTAGTTCTGTTCTTAATCCAATCTTTTTTACTGAAAAGTTTAGCTCATTAGTATTTTCAGTTATTACTGATATATTTAAGTAGTCCTACCAAATTATTCCTCATTCAATTTTATTCTTCTTATTGATTTTAAAACTCTCAAGTCATATATATTCTACTTCATTTTTAGAATGTTGGGCAATCTACTTCCTTAGTGATACTACCTCAGAAACTCAAGGAGGGGTCGCTATGAGTCAGGTCTGACTTGATGGCATATAACAAGAACAACAACATACTTAAAACATTTACATAAACCTTAACTGCAAATAAAGCTAAGCTAAATCAATATTATATTTAAAAACACACACACATCTTTAGAATTATCTATCTTCAATTTCTTATGCAACTATTTTCTAATAGTTTCTCACTCTTGTTTTTGTACCCAATAAGTATTATATATTATTATTAAAATCAACATTTAGTTTAGATTCTTGATTGATTTTATTGTTTTTTGATTCTTCTAGGATCTCTCTCCTCCTTTCTATGAGCAATCTTCTTTCTGAAATACATCCATTAGATTCTTTATATTCCCAGTGTTTGGGATGGAAATGTCTTTTTCTCACCCTTTTTTCTTGAATGATAGTGTCATGGATTAAACTGTGTACCCTAAAAATATGTGCCACCTTGGTTGGGCCATGATTCTCAGTTGTTTGGCAGTTATGTAATGAATGATGTAATCTGGCAGTTTGTACTTATATAAAGGAGCTCTGGTAGCGCAGTGCCTAAAGCAATTGACTACTAACCAGAAGGTTGGTGGTTCAAACCCACCAGCCACTCCACAGAAGGAAGATGGGGTAATGTACTTCCATAAAGGTTTACTACTTTGAGAATCCAACAGGGATCACTATGAATCAGAGTCAACTCCATGACAATGGGTTTTGTTTTTGGTTTGGTACTTACATAATTATCATCAGGAGGTGATCTGATGTGATTAGTTAACCAGTTGTAAGGGGATTATTATGGGATGCAACACCTTTACTCAGGTCACAGCCCTGATGTGATGAAAGGGGAATTTCCCTGGTGTATGGGCCTGCATCACATTTTACCTTCCAAAAACCAAACCAAACTCACTGCTGTTGAGTCAATTCGACTCATAATGACCCATCTTTGGTTTTGTGAAGTGGTATCTCTAGGGAAATAGATTGCCCGATCTTCTTTCTGAGGAGTGGCTAGTGGTTTCAAACCGCCAACTGAGAGAGAATCAAGCATAGAGAGGGATTGTAACCACCAAAAAGGAAGAGCCTTCTGAAACTCCTATACCTAAAGGAAGACTGATGACAAGAATTACCCCCAGAGCCAAAAGAGACAAAACCTTCTCTAGTAGCTGACACCCTGAATTTGGATTTCTGGCCTCCTAAACTATGAGATGGAGCTCTGGTAGCATAGTGGCTAAACCACTTGCCTGCTAACCAGA
>NW_006921668.1:9084702-9086356 GCF_000298275.1 Orycteropus afer afer
GTTAAAACCATTCCCTTTTGAGATAAACTAGATGAATGGGACCTCCCAAAAATTAAATTTTTGTGTGGTTCCTAAGACTTCTCCAAAAGAGTCAAAAGAGAACCTACATATTGGGAAAAAATATTTGGCAATGACATATCTGACAAGGGACTTATCTCTAGAATTTATAGAAAACTCCAACACCTCAACAGCAAAAAGAAAAATAATTCAATTAAAAAATGGACAGAAGACATGAATAGACACGTCACCAAAGAGGATATTCAGGTGGCCAACAGACATATGAAGAATTGCTCAAGATCATTAGCCATTAGAGAGATGTAAATCAAAACAATGAGATACCGTCTCACCCCAGCACTAGTAGCAAAGTTAAACAAGACAGAAAATAACAAATATTGGCAAGGATGCAGAGAGATTGAGACTCTCATACATTGCTGGTGGGATGTCAAATGATACAACCACTGTGGAAAGCAGTATAGTGATTCCTTAAAAAGTTGGAATTAGAAATACCATTTGATCCAGCCATTCCATTACTAAGTATATATCTTAAAGATGTGAGAGCCAGGACAAGAACAGATATATACACATCCATGTTCATTACAGCATTATTTACAATAGCCAAAAGATGAAAACAACCTACATGCCCAACAACAGAAGAATGGATAAGCAAACTATGGTACATACACACAATGGAATAAAAGAATAACGTAGAATATGCAAAACATGGCATAATATGGAAGAACCTGGAGGACATTATGCTGAGTGAAATAAGTCAGTCACAGAAGGACAAATATTGTATTATTCTGTTATTGTAAAAAGTCAAGGAAAAGTTTATATATGGAAGGAAATTTTCTTTGCTGGTTATCCGGGGTGGGAGGGGAGGAGAAGGTACACTGTTAGATAGGTAGAGAAAAGTATTGATTTGGGTGAAGAAAAGGGCAATGTATCAAATGTGAGTGATTAACACAGTGGCGCAAGGAAAAAGAAGACATAGAGAGGTACATGGGAGGTACAGACAACAAAGATGAACCCTTTTGCACATGCAGTACTCCATTGTCAGTGAAGGCAAACATGGGTATACGTGTGGATAGATGGGTGGACAGGCTGAACTATTAGGTATGTCTATGCAGGGTGGAGTGTGCCCAAGATCATGTACAGGGTTGGCAGACAACGTTTCCACAAGTATATTGGTATGTTCTGTAAGGATTTCCAGGTATATAGTAGAGCTGACAAGGCACAAGGTTGTAGTCACTTCTTGGCCACAGGTAGCTACCCAGAAGGAGTGAGTAGTTCAACCTGAGGGCTCGGGACCATAGTTGCAGGGGACATCAAGCTCAATGGGCATAACACACTACACAACACATTGTTCCACATCCTACTTTGGTGAGTAGTGAGTAGGGTCTTAAAAGCTTGCAAGCAGCCATCTACATGCAACAATGAGTCCCTCCTTGTCCAGAGCAAAGTAGATTGAAGAAAACCAAAAATTCATGGAAACAATTAATTCTAGTGACTGGCACACCATGCCATCCACAGCTTATATTACTATGAAACCAGAAAAACTAGAGGGTGCCTGGCTACCACTGTCAACCACTTCGAGGGGGATCTATGTAGGAGATCCTGGATAAAGTGGGAGAACAATGTGGAACAAAACTCAAAA
>NW_006921668.1:9086732-9095662 GCF_000298275.1 Orycteropus afer afer
CAATTAAAAAAAAAGAAAAAAAAAATCTACTTTTGGTATTTCTATTTTAGCTGCACTAGATAAGTAGCTGGTAATAAGTATCAAAAGTGGTTGTTATTTTTTTCTCAACATTTTGAAAATATTATTCAGCAGTCCTTTGGTGTGTATTTTTGCTTTTGAAAATATCTTTTTAGTCAACTATTGATTCTTTCTGGAGCTCTGGTAGCATAGTGCCTAAGACACTTGACTGCTAACCAGGTAGCTGGTGGTTCAAACCCATCAGCCACTCCTCGGAAGGAAGGTTGGGAAATCTACTTTCCTAATGATACTGCCTTGGAAACCCAAGGAGGGGTCACTATGAGTTGGGTTGGACTCCTCGGCACATAACGACGACAACGACAACATTGATCTTTCTGTGTATGTGTCTGTATTTGTTGGCTGCTTTTAATCTGCTTTTGTTGTGTTCACGAGCTCTGGTGGCTCAGTGCCTAAGGCATTTGACTGCAAACCAGAAGGCTGGCGGAAGGAAGACTAGGCAATCTACTTTTGTAGAGATGTTGTTGTTGTTTGTTGTTATGTGCCGTCAAATCAGACCTGACTCATAGCGACCCCTCCTTGGGTTTCCAAGGCAGTATCACTATGGAAGTAGATTGCCCCATCTTCCTTCCGAGGAGTGGCTGGTGGGTTTGAATCACCAGTCTTCTGGTTAGCAGTCAAGTGCCTTAGGCACTAGAGATACTGCCTTGAAAACCAAAGGAGGGGTCGCTTTGAGTTGGAGTCCACTCGACAGCAATGAGTTTGGTTTTTTTGTTGTGTTCACTGTTCTGTAGTTTATACCCCGGTATGTCTGCAAGTGGATTTCTTTTCATTTTCCTTGTTTCAATTTCATTGTGATTCATAAAGGTGATAATTTATACCTTTCAGAAATTTTAGATAATTTTGTCATTATTTCTTCAAACATTTCTCTTCCGCCCTCTCTTTTTTTGCTTCTGGAACTTGATTTAATGATATATTAGGCTTTCTCATTATACCTTTCATGTGGCTTAAGTTCTCTTTTATGTTGTGCATTGTTTTGCATCCTTATACTGAAAGTTACATGATTTCTTCAGATACACTTTCATGTTTATTTATTCTCTCTTCATTTTCCTGATGTTTTCAGCCCATTCAAAGTACTCAGTGTTAAATGATAACATTTTCCTTTCTAGAAGTCTTTTTTATTGTTTCAATTAATTCTGATAATTTTAAAAAATTTCTTTTAATTTTGCTCAAATTTTGATCTTACTATTTTATTTTTGTAACCATTATAAGCATACCTTCAATAGTGGAATTATCAGTAATCTTGTAACTTAAAATACTGGTATTTAATGTCCTACCTAGGAGCTCTGGTGGCATAGTGCCTAAGGCATTTGATTACTAACCAGAAGGCTGGCAGTTCAAACCTACCAGCTACTCCTTGGAAGGAAGATTGGGCAATCTACTACTGTAGTGATATCGCCTCAGAAACCCAAGGAGGGGTTGCTATGAGTCGGATCCGACTCAACGGTAGTGAGTTTGGTTTGGTTTTTGTAATGTCCTACCTGGATATGGCCAAATTTTCTTTTTGATGATTTTTGTTCACTCTCTCTCAAGTTGGCTTGATTGGGCTTGTGTTTATAATTGTGGACTGTGAACTCATATTTCTCTGGACTCTATCCTTGGCTATTATTTCAGGCTTAGGTGGAGATTGTCTGTCTCTTTCTGGAGAGTTTTTATTTTCTTTCATAGGCATCCTTATATTTGATTAATATTTTATGTTTATTTCTAACTTGAGGCTTCCCAGAGTATATAAATTGTGTAAATTTTAATCCAAAACCAGTGTGAGAACAGATTTTTTCAGAGATTTTTTTTTTTTTTTTTACCCAGATTTCAGCTAAGACCATGAATTTACTTTATGATTTTGTCTTCTTTTAGGTAGAGTTTTCTAACCTACCTTTTTACTGATAATGTAGCTCTTCGGATCCTGACTTTACACAGAGGAATTTCTTACTACCAAGTTCCATGTTTTATAGGGAAAAGATTATGTCTTCTATACTTCCCTCTATCTTAAATCTCTAGAGGATGAAGATTTCCCGAATTGTTAATGCCCAATGGATCTTCAGCCCCAGTTTGCTTCCCTAGTTTCTATCTGTTTTCTAACCTTAAGCCCATGAGTACCTTCTATACTATTTTGTCAGATGTGCTAAGCATTTTAAAAGATCTATACTAACACACTTGTTTCATAGGATTGGTGTAAACTTAATGAAATAATCCACATAGAGCATTTAAATCACTGCCTGAAATATATGCAAATATAGAGGCTTGGGTATTAAAAGTATTGAACTGGTAGAAGAAAAGACATTTCCTAAATCCTATTAGCGACAATAAATTGTCAAAGATTTCTTGTCTATTCTCTAAAAACACAGCTTACATTATTCTGCAGCTTGAGTGCATAATAGATGTTTGATTGTGCTGATAATTTAGAGTAGAATATCTCCCTGATTTATCTGTATATGCAGTGCAGAAGTAGCTGTAAATAGTGTAGAAATATCAAGTGAAGGGTTTTATTTCCTATGGAATTAGGGAATTCAGAGGAAGAAACTTACACAAACAATGGCAGTATTTCCTTGTCTCTTATTTTCTATCTAATTTTCTTTCCATTGAAAGTAGCTGTGCTTTTCTCACTCTATCAATTCAGAAACCAGGATAACTCATTCTTCGTAAATGCTTTAGAATGTGGGGGCAGAAGCTACTTCTGACAGTAAGCTCCTGAATGTTCAATAGTGCCTGATTACATAACAGGTGAAAAAGACCACTGAGATTATCTCCTCCTTTGTAAAACTGTCCCTTGTCTTATTACAAAACTGCTAATTCTTCCAGAAACCAGAGATTATCTAAATAAACTAGGGCAGGACAGCGTTATGTAACAAAGGCATTCTTTTTATGGTTTTTAACTTATGATTTTATAAAAAATGCTTAACAACTTAATACATGTATCATGTTTAATACTATCCGTAAGAAACTGCCTTGAATAAAAAGAACAAAAACACCTGAAACTGAGACTCCTTTATAAAACCCAAGGAGCTCTGGTGGCATAGTGGGTAAGATATTTGGTTGTTAACCAGAAGGTCAGCAGTTCAAACCAGCTGCTCTGTGGGAGGAAGATGAGACAATCTACTTCTGTAAAGATTTACAGCCTTGGAAACCCAATGGGGTTGCCTATGAGTCGAAATCAACTCACTGGCATTGGGGTTAGTTTTGTTTTAAAAAACCCAGGTTTTTTAAATATTCTATAGAATAAATTCTATAGAATAAATTGTGTAAATTTTAATCCAAAACCAGTGTGAGAACAGATTTTTTCAGAGATTTTTTTTTACATAGAATATTCAGTAAAACTCTGAAACTCACTGTTCTGGTTACCTAGTGCCGCTCTGACAAGAAATATACCACAAATGGGATGGCCTTAACAAACAGGAGTTCATTCTTACAATTTGGAGGCTTTAAGTCCAAGTTCAAAGTGCCAGGCTCTAGGGGCTGGGTGAAAGCCCCTCAACCTTGGAGTCCAGCTCTGCCTCCTGCTTCCGGCCCACTGGAGCTAGAGGTGTTTCTTCACTCAGACAGCTGCTGGCTGCTGAGGCTGAGAAGTCCCAAGGTTGACAAGTCAAAAGGCACAGTTCCGATATTATCAAACCACACGGCAGGTCATTAACTTAAGTCCATTGTAAGTGCCAAGGTCGGCAGAGCATAGCAAGCTGCTGAGCAACGGCATGGCTACATGCAGGGTCCAAGCATGACATACTCTAGAGACCATTCTCAAAGCTCTTTCTTATATACAGGAAGTAGACCACATACCCAAAGGCAGCTACTCACCTACTTGTGGTAGATCCCACCATGGAGTTGATTACCAACCTCATCATGGGGTATACTACATCCATCTGCTCAGCCACTCAACCAGGCCCAGCCAAGTTGACAAACAAACTTAACCACCACACTCACTGCCATTGAGTCGATTCTGACTCATCATAACCCCCCATTGGGTTTCCAAGGCTGTAAATCTTTACAGAAGCAGACTGCCTCATCTTTCTTCTATGGAGCAGCTGGTGGGTTCAAACCACTGACCTTTTGGTTAGCAGCCAAATGCCTTATCCACTATACCTCCAGAGCTCCATGTTCAATAAAAAGACCTATATAATAAAGACCAAACTTTATTAATCACTTTTGCTCTCCATTTCCATGTTCCCCAAGATTTCCTACTGTTAAGACTCAGATCCATATGATCGAATGAATATCATTGCCTAAAATATTCTATTGGAGTGCCATGTTTTTTAAAAGCAGTAAAAACTCAGATCTAATGAGAATGATGGTTTCATTTTTTTCTCCATTATCTCATTCTCTTTGGCAGGAAATTTTCTCACCTTACTATTGACAAAAACCTATTGCTCTATAGGAACTAGAGGTCATTGCTGTCTGACACTAGATCTCAATTTTTCTAACCCTGCTTGGGTGGTATGCAAACTTTCTAACACCCCAGTATGCCAAAGGCTGCCATTCATGGTACACATTTCACATATATGTGGATGGTAGCTCATAGGCCTTGGAATTCTGGCACAGTTCCAATTGCAAGAAAATGATTATTTTTTATGTAAGTAAATGTTGTTGTCATTGGGTGCCATAGAGCCTATTCCAACTCTAAAAAATTTCACAAATCTTAGAAAAAGAAAAATCATTTTTTTGATCTTGTATCTGATTTTTGTTTCAGAAAACATGAACCATAGAAGAAAGAACACTAAAATCTCCAGTGAGGCTGGAGCATGCAGGAGCCCTCAGTAGGTAAAATGACCACCTATTTAGGTAAAATATTTACCTAGTGCTTATTTAGGTGTTAAGAGAAACATTATTATTAGCATTATGATTTAGATGAAAGTTTACAGACCAAATTTATTTTCCATACAGTACTTCATACACATTTTGTCCCATGACAATGACTGCAATTCCCAACAATGTAACAGCTCTCTTCCCACTTTCTCCCCATAGTTACCTCTTCCCTGTGTCCTCCCGGCCATGTACTCCTGCCCCCAACCCCCAAGCTGTCTCCCTGTGCATTCACTGCCCTTTTGTTTTCCCATGTGTGATCTCTCCAAGGAGTGTATCTATCTGAAGTAAATGTTTAGCCCATCTGCCTGTCTTTCATTTGGCTGGAAGCCACAGGAGTGAGTTCAATTCTAGACGTGAAGGGCAGCTATGGGCCAAAGTCTTAGGGGTTGCACCAGGTTATATCAGACCAGCAAACCTGGTCTTTTTTTTTTTTTTTTTATGATTTTGAGTTTTGATCCACATTGTTCTTGCAGTCTGTCCAGGGTCTCCTACACAGATCTGCCTCTGAGTGGTTGACAGTGGTAGCTGGGAACTCTCTAGTTCTTCTGGTCTTATGGTCATATAGGCTAAGGATCTCATGATCTACCAGTCCCTTTGACTAATTGTTTCCATGTGTCTTTGGTTTTCTTTCTTCTTCTTTGCTCTGGATGAGGAGAGACCCATCGTTGCATCTAGATGGCTGCTTGCAAGCTTTTAAGATCCCAGTGGCTACTCACCAAACTAGGATGTGGAACAATGTTTTGTGTAGTATGTTATGCCAATTGAACTTGATATCCCCTGTGACCATGGTTCTGAACCCACAGATCCAACTACTCACTCCCTCCAAGTAGCCGGCTGTGGCCAAGAAGTCACCACAACCTTGTCCTTTGTCAACTCTAATAGATACCTGGATATTCTTACAGAACCTACAAATACACTTGTAGAAACAATGCCTGTCAACCCTATACATGGTCATGGGCACACTCTCCCCTGCCTAGACATACCTGTTTCTTCAGACTCTCTACCCATCTATACACTTGTAGATCAATGTTTCCCATCACTGAATTGTACATGCAAAAAGGTGCATCTTTGTTGTCTGTACCTCGCATGTACCTCTCTATGTCTTTGTTTTCCTCAATGCCACTGTGTTGATCACTCACATTTGGTACATTACCCACCCAAATCAATACTTGTATTTACCTATCTAGCAGTGTTCCCTCCCCTCTTCTGCCACCCTGTCATTGTTGTTGTTGTTAGATGCCGTCGAGTCGTTTCCAACCCATAGTGACCCCATGCACAGCAGAATGAAACACTGCCCGATCCCATGCCAGCTACATGATCCCGGCTATACTTGAGCCCATCATCGCAGCCACTGTGTCTATCCATCTCATTGAAGGCCTCCCCCTCTTTTGTAGACCCTCCACCCTACCAAGCATGACATCCTTCTCCAAGGAATGGTCCCTTCTGACAACATGACCAAAATAGGTGGGATGAAGTCTGGCCATTCTCACTTCCAAGGAGCATTTCGGGTGCACTTCCTCCAGGACAGATCTGTTAGTTCTTTTAGCAGTCCATGGTACTTTCAGCATTCTTCGCCAGCACCACAACTCAAAAACATCAACTCTTCTTCGGTCTTCCTTATTCATTCTCCAGCTTTCACATGCATACGAGGGGATTGGAAATACCATGGCTTGTGTCAGGCGCACCTTAGTCCTCAAGGAGATATCCTTGCTCCTCAGCACTTGAAACAGTCCCTTCGTGGTTGACCTTCCCAATGCTACACATCGTCTAATGTCCTGATTGCTGCTTTCATTGACATCGATTGTAGAACCAAGCAACGTGAACTCTTTGACAACCTCAATCTTCTCTCCATTTATTGTGATGCTGCTCATTGGTCCAGTTGTGAGGATTTTTGTTTTCTTTATATTGAGACTTTAATCCATACTGCAGACTGTATTCTTCAACCTTCATCAGTAAGTGTCTCAAGTCATGCTCACTTTCAGCAAGCAAAGTTGTATCGTTTGTGTATCTCAGGTTGTTAATGATTCTTCCTCCAATCCTGATGGCACGTTTTTCTTCATATAGTCCAGCTTCTCAGATTATTTGCTCAGCATATAGATCAAATAAGTGTGGGGAAAGGATACAACCTTGATGCACTCTCTTCTTGATTTTAAACCATGTAGTGTCCCCTTGTTCCGTTTGAACAACAACCTCCTGGTCAAGGTACAGGTTCCTCATGAGTACAATCAAGTGTTTGGGAATTCCCATTCTTCTCAATGTTATCGATAATTTGTCATGATCCACACAATCAAATGCCTTTGCATAGTCAATAAAACACAAGTAAACATCTTTCTGGTATTCTTTGCTTTGAGCCAAGATCCATCTGACAACAGCTATGATATCCCTTGTTCCACATCCTCTTCTGAATCCAGCTTGCACCTCTGGAAGTTCTCTGTCAATATATTGCTGCATTTTTGAATTATCTTCAGTAAGATCTTACTTGCGTGTAATATTAATGATATTGTTCTATAATTCCCACAATCTGTGGAATCACCTTTCTTTGGAATGGGTACAAATATGCATCTCTTCCAGTCAGTTGGCCAGTAGCTGTCTTCCAAATCTCTTGGCATAACTGAGTGCCTGCAATGGGGCATCCATTTGTAAAATATCTCAATGGGTATTCCATCAATTCCCGGAGTCTTGTTCTTCGCCAATTCTTTCATTGCAGCTTTGACTTCCTCCTTCAGTACCATTGGTTCTAGATTATATGGCACTTCCTGAAATGGATGAAGATCAACCAGTTCTTTTTGGTACAGTGATTCTGTGTATTCCTGCCATCTTCTCTTGATGTTTTCTGCATCATTCAATATTTTGCCCATAGAATCTCTCAATATTGCAACTCGAAGCTTAAATTTTTTCTTCAATTCTTTCAGCTTGAGAAATGCTGAGCGTGTTCTTCCCTTTTGGTTTTCAAACTCCAGGTCTTTGCACATTTCATTATAGTAATTGGTTTTTTCTGCTTAAGCTGCTCTTTGAAATCTTCTGTTCAGCTCTTTTATCTTGTAATTTCTTCCATTGGCTTTAGCTTCTCTCCGCTCAAGGGCAAGTTTCAGAGTCTCTTCTTTCATCCATTTTGGTCTTCTCTTCTTTTCTTATCTTTTTAGTGATCTCTTGCTTTCTTCATGGATAATGTTCTTGATATCCTCCCACAATTCTTCTGGTTTTTGGTCGTTGGTGTTCAATGCATCAAATCTATTCTCTAGTTGATCTCTAATTCAGGAGACATATATTCCAGATCATATTTTGGCTCTCTTGGACTTATTTTAATTGTCTTCAACTTCAAGTTGAACTTGCATATGAGCAGTTGATGGTCTTTTCCACAATCAGTTCCTGGCCTGGTTTTGGCTGAAGATATTGAGCTTTTCCACTGCCTCTTGCCACAAATGTTGTCAATCTGATTCCTATGTGTTCCATCTGGTGAAGTCCACGTGTAGAGCCGCCATTTGTGTTGTTTAAAAAAGGTGTTTGTAATGAACAAGTCATTGGTCTTGCAAAGTTCCAGCATTATTTCTGTCACCAAGGCCAAATTTTCCAACTACCGGTGATTCTTCTTTGTTTCCAGCAGTTTTTCTCTGCCACCCTAGGTGACCAAAAAGGAAAGAAGAGACACTGATTTTTAATTCAGGAAGATTATGTACAATAGATTTTCTACAGGTATTCTAGAACATATGTGAAATGATATATGCACTTAAGATTATTAATTGGAGCATAAGTTATATATCAACAAGTAAAATATCCATCAATATGTGTTTACATAATAATTGTGATCCAGCTGCACAATGGTATTTCACACGAGCCATTTAAAATTATACAATTCTATATTCTTGGCAGGAGCTCTGGTAGCATAGTGCCTAAGGCATTTGGTTGCTAACCAGAAGGCTGGTGGTTCAAACCCACCAGCCACTCCTTGGAAGGAAGGTTAGGCAACCTACTTCCATAGTGATGTTGTTGTTGTTGTTGTTATGTGCCGTCGAGTCGGCCCCGACTCATAGCGACCCCTCCTTGGGTTTCCGAGGCAGTAT
>NW_006921668.1:9096173-9101793 GCF_000298275.1 Orycteropus afer afer
ATGCATGGAATATTTCCTGAAGTTTATTAAAAAAACTAGAACCTGGTTGTCTTTGAGCAGCAGGGTGGTAGCTGAAGGAAAAGGTAGAAAGAGAGACTTCTCACTGTATAACATATAGTATCTCCATCTTATATGCAAAAACCAAACCAAACTCACTGCTGTTGAGTCCATTATAACTCACAGCGACCCCTCCTTGAGTTTCTGAGGTGGTATCTCTATGGAAGTAGATTGCCCAATCTTCCTTCTGTGGACTGGCTGTTGGGTTTGAACCACCAGCCTTCTGGTTAGTGTTCAAATGTCTGAGGCACTATGCATGGGTCCTATTTAATATTTCACAAATCTTACAAGTGAAAAAAGCAAAGTAAGGAACTGATCACATATTTTTGTTACATGTTACTTCCCATATCATACGACTCCTTGGAGGCATTATAAGTCATCTAAAGTTTAGGTAATCAAATAAATTCCTCCTTCCGGGTATAATGCATTTGATTTCCATTATTAGCTTTCAGAAATCTAAGACTGTTATTTCATATGATTTCTAACTTCTCATGGCTTCAGAGAATGTGATGCTCTTTAAAGAATGCACATTGGTGAAAACTTGGGAAAAAAAAATCCACTTCCACTCAAAGTACCTTCTGTTTCTCCAGCTATTTAAGAAGTTGAATGAGGAAACCTGAATTAACTGGTACCATATTTCTGATTATTCCAGTAAGTTTTATTGAGCTCTCAGACTAGAGCTCTAAGAACCTGCTTGTCTAAGCTGCCTCTTAATCCTACTGTGATTTCACACCAATGTAAGAGTTTTGCTGTTACTATAGTACGTAGAACTTACTAGAACATAAGAGAGACTCTAAAATCTTGTTTCAAATTTATCTCAGACAGAACTTTAAATATTTGTGTACCCTTAATGAAGGTATTAACTTCTTACATCTATTGTAAAATGTGACTATTTTAATGTCTTCTTAAAGACATGCTTAAAAGGAAAATAAAAGCAAGAAAATCAAGCGGCATGAAAGATGTTGATAGAATTTGTGAAAGAATGTTTGTAGAGATGTTATTCAAACCTTGATAGTATTGCTTTAGAAATACTATGTTATCTTTCCAATTCAGTTTTATTTTTTTAGCATAATGCTCCCTATCATACATACTGTATATAGTAATGACTACAAACAAAAAAAAATATCATCTAACTGTAGACAAAACAATCTTTATATGGCTTTTTATGACCAAAGTCTTCCATCAATTTTTAATATGTTTTCTATTCTTTATGAGTACTTTATATGTGTATGTACATATGTTAAAACATATTCCTTTTTGCTTTGTTACAAATGATATCTGATTTTTAAAAATTTATTCAAATAAATAAGAATTTTTTAAAATTAAAATAACTTGATCTTACTCAAGAATATCTTTACTCTGTGTGTGTATGTGTATTTTTTTTTTAATCAATTTTTATTCGCATTTAGGTGAAAGCTCACAGAGAAAATTCACTCTCCAAACAGTATTCCACATACTCTGTCTCATGATATTGACCATGACCCCAACAAAAGCAATGGATATACAGAATATCTTTTGTATGTTATTTTGTTCCCCTATAAAATGGAGTCAAATTACTGGGACATCTTGAACATGTTGAAAAGCAAACTAACATTTACTTGGGAAAAACTATTCCACTTGCTTTTTATTCAATATTTTAGCTGGAGTTTTTTTTTTTTTTTTTTTCAGTAGTAATGACTGATTTTATACCAAGAAACCTGTAATATGATCTGTATTTATACTCAAGAAAATCTTAGTCCAAAAATTTCACTCATTAAAAGAGGCAAGGGAGAAAGAGTAAATTTATAGTGGAGAAACCTGACAACATTACCTTAGCCAGTGATCAATATTAACATTAACAATTACAACTCAGTTTGATAGTCTGTATCCTGACATGGCACTTTATCTCTGTGGTCTTTCTCCCCAAAATTGATAGCCCCAGTCTAATTATGAGAAAAATACTGGCCAAATTCCAATAGAGGGAAATTCTGCAAAATATCTAACTGATAATTCTCAGAACACTCAACATCATCAAAAATAAAAAGAGTCTGAGAAATCGTCATAGCCGAGAAGAAACTAAGGAAACACGACAGCTACATACAATGCAGTATCCTAAAAGGGTTTCTGGAATAGGAAAAGGTCATTAGGTGAAAAAAAAAAAAACAAAAAAAAACCTAAGGAAATATGAATAAGGTATAGACTTTAGTTAATACTAATGTACCAACATTTCATTAATTGTAACAAATGTACTATGGTAATATTGTTGTTATTGTATGCTGTTGAGTTGGCTCCGACTCATAGTGACCCCTCCATGGGTTTCCCAGTGGTATCACTACGGAAGTAGATTGCCCAACATTCCTTCTGAGGAGAGGCTGGTGAGTTTGAACCTCCAGCCTTCTGGTTTCAGTCAAGTGCCTTAGGCACTACACTACCAGAGCTCCTTATAGTAATATAAGAGGTTAATAATAAAGAAACTAGGTGCAGGATATATGAAAACTCTGTACTTTTTCTTGGATTTTTTTGTAAATCTTAAATTGTTCTAAAAAACCTTACTTTAAAAAGTAGTTAACCAGTATTTAAAAAAAAAAAATGTGTGATATTCCCCTTGTCACCCTTATATCCCACACTGTCTTAGTGAATGGAGGTGTGGCCATCCTCTACCTCCACACAACTTCTGGATGAGCAGGAATTCCATCCCAGTCTATATGCCCTGATAGAGCCAGGGTGCCCCTGGGCCCCAACCTAGTTTTTTTTTTTAAGTCTTCTTTTCTTCTTTTTTTTTTTTTTCTCCTGATTCTCATATTTTTTCTTTCTTTTGGTTCTTCCCATCCCTTTTTATTTTTGCAGTTTACTCATTGTTTCTTTATTATTCTTGGCTCTTTTTTCTTATTCCTCCTTCCCAGATATTGTGGTTTTTCTTTTTTCTATTTATATTTCTTTTGTCTTTTGAAAGTATTTCTTTAAATATTTCTTCTCAATTGTTGCCTTTTCTTTTTCTTTTTCCTTTTTTTTTTTGCCTAACTGCATGGGAGACAGCAACAGTGCCCATATGACCCAATCATACATGCACCTCCTGCAGCCCCACCTACTGAGTAAGGGTCACCACTTTCATCTGGACCAACTGACCAATGATAGACCAATACCAGCCTAACTCACCCTTAATGAACAGTTAACAGAGACCTGTGCACATGCTCTGATTCCTTGAATCAAATGAGAATGAACACACAACATACCAAAATCATTGTGACATAGCAAAAGGAGTGGTCAGAGGGCAATTTATAGCAATAAATGCACACATCATAAAAAAAGAAAGAAACAAAATCAACACCTTAACCCAATATCTCCAACAATTAGAAAAAAGAGTGTGCGCACACACACACACACACACACAAAAGCCTTAAGTCACTCCAAGAAAAGAAATAATAAAGATTCAAGGAGAAATAAATGAAACAGAAAATAGAAGACAGTAGAAAAAGTCAACAAGACTAGGAGTTGGTTCTCTGAAAAGATTAATATGATTGACAAACCACTGGCAAACTTAGCAAAGGAAAAGAGGGAGAGAATACAAATAACATGAATAAGAAACAAAATGGGTGATGTCACAACAGAACCAACTGAAATGAAAATGATGATATCAGGATACTATGAAGAACTGTACTCCAATAAATCTGAAAATGTAGATGAAATGGAAAGATTTCTAGAAACATACTACTTACTTAAACTAACATAGACTGCAGTGAAAATTTGAACAGACCCATTACAAAAAAAGAAATTGAACAGGTCATAAAAAAATTACCAACAAAAAAAACCCTGGCCCAGATGCTTTCACTAGAGATTCTATGAAATGCTCAGAGAAGAACTGATACTATTCCTACTCAAACTATTCCAGAACATAGAAAAGATGGAATCCTCCCACCCAAATTCATTTTATGAAGCAAGCATAACTTTGATACCCAAATCAAGCAAAAACATCACCAAAAAGGAAAACTACAGACCAATATCCCCCCTTAATGTAGATGCAAAAATCTACAACAAAATCCTACCCAATAGACTCCAACAACATATCAAAAAAATAATACATCATAACCAAGTGGGATTCATACCAGTATGCAAGGATGGTCCAACATTGAAAAACAATCAATGCAATCCTTCCCATAAATAAAATAAAGGAAAAGAACCATATGATCATATCAATTGATGCAGAAAAGGCTTTTGGTAAAATCCAACACCATGACAAAAAAAAAAAAAAAAAGAACTGTCAGAAAAATAGCAGCATAAGGGATATTCCTCAACATAGTAAAGAGCATATATCCAAAACCAACAGAGAACATTATTCTCAATGGAGACTGAAACCATTCCTTTTGCAAATGGGAACAGAAAAGGATGCCCTCTATAACCACTTCTATTCTACATTGTATTGGAAGTCCTTGTCAGGGTAGTAAGGCAAGAAATGGGGGGGAAAAAAAAACAGGAGAGGACATCCAAATTGGTAAGGAACAAGTAGAATGAGATGGTACCTGGCTACCACTGTCAACCACTTGGAAAGGGATCAGTACAGGAGATCCTGGATAGAGTGGGAGAAAAATATGGAACAAAACTCAAAACCATAAAAAAATGACCAAGTTTACTTCTCTGATGGAGCCAGGTGAGACCCCTGAGACTATAGCCTCTAGTTACTCTTCAGGCCTTGTATTGAACTCATTCCCATGGCTTCAAGCCAAAAAATAGACAGGCATAGAGGATGAACATCAGGTAGATACACTCCTTAAAATGATCAATCATGGTTGAACATTGTTGTTGTTGTTATGTGCCATCGAGTCGGACCCGACCCATAGTAACCCCTCTTTGGGTTTCCAAGGCAGTATCATTAAGGAAGTAGATTTCCCCAACTTCCTTCTGAGGAGTGGCTGGTGGGTTTGAACTGCCAGCCTTCTGGTTAGCAGTCAATTGCCTTAGGCACTACGCTACCAAAGCTCTCCATGGTTGAACAGAAGGACAATATTTGCACAAGGAGGTCTGTCAGGGGGTAGGAGTGCATAGAAAAGGAGGACACAGGAAGAGATAACTACAGAGAAGGAGTGGAAAGAGCTGTTATGTTGTAAGGAATTCCAGTTAATGTCACGAAACAAAATGTGTATGAACTGTGTTCTGGTTACCTAGTGCCACTCTGACAAGAAATACCACAAATGGAGTGGCCTTAACAAACAGGAGTTTATTCTTACAATTTGGAGGCTTTAAGTCCAAGTTCAAATTGCCAAGCTCTAGGGGCTGGGTGAAAGCCCCTCAACCTTGGGGTCCAGCTCTGCCTCCTGCTCCCGGCCCACTGGAGCTAGAGGCATTTCTTCACTCAGACAGCTGCTGGCTGCTGAGGCTGAGAAGCCCCAGGGTTAACAAGTCAAAAGGCACAGTGCCGAGGTTACCAAACCACACGACAGACCATTAACTTTAGTCCATTGTAAGTCCCAAGGTGGGCAGAGCATAGCAGGCTGCTGAGCTACGACATGGCTACATGCAGTATCCAAGCATGCCATAGGCTAGAGACCATTCCCAAAGCTTCTCCTTATATACAGGAAGCAGATCACAT
>NW_006921668.1:9111296-9122800 GCF_000298275.1 Orycteropus afer afer
TTGAACCGCCAGCCTTCTGGTTAGCAGTCAAGTGCCTTAGCCACTATGCTACCAGAGCTCCTAACTTACCATAGACCCACTTAAAAGATTAAAGATAGGCATTAATATTGGAATTCCTCTTGGGCTCTTCTTTGAATCTCTGGGGCTGGATAACGAGGGTATTTATTATAAGCATGGTGCTTATGTTACAGATCTATTACTGTTTTTATTTTAAAATACAGATTTAAATATAAAAAGACAATACATCACTACATGGAGGACAACAATATATTGTCAGGACAATAAATGCTACCTACAGTTCAACAGAATTCTCAAATGTGTATGATCCTACTGTCATATAATTTCAAAATATAACTGAATACTGGGAAAATGTGAAATTATTTAAAATACATATGTGTATTTAATTATTATACCCATTAATATTTTCTTGTAGAATTTCTTTGAATAATCAATATAATTTGTTTCTTTTCCAACTGAATTCAGAAAATTCAAAGATCTCATGCATCTTTGAGCTTTCTTGCTGATAAAAGAATCACAAAAAACATGATTTTAAGCTCTTGCCTTTAATACAGTATTTATTTGAAAAACAAATCTTGTATGAAACATATTATATACATACATATATATTTTTCTCATTAATAATCCCAAAGTTTTCTAGGATGATAAAGCAACAATTGATTACATTTCTAATAAATTTATTTCCCTGTTGCACCTACTAATTCTTTAAAAAAGCACTTGGGATTATGAACACAGGAAAAATCACGAGAAAACAATTCGCGATACATCTACCAGATAGTTATCTAGTTACTGTGATATTCTACTGATAAAAGATAAATTACAAATTAAAAATTGTTACATAATGTATAAAAGATAGCATTCACACATACATGCTTACCTCATGTTTTGGTTCTCTGTACTGATGATCTAACAAATACCACTAATGAGTGTCTTTAACAAACAGGCATTTATTCTCTTACAGTTTAGAATACCACAAGTCTGAGTTCAAAATGCCAGCTCTAGAGGCTGGGTGAAAGCCCCTTGACCTTGGGTTTAAGCTCTGCCTCTTGCTCCTGGCCCACTGAAGCTGGAGGTTTTTCTTAACTCAGCTGCTGGCTGCTGAGGCTGACAGACCCAAGGTAGACTAGTAAAATATAAAAAAATAATACATCACTACATGGAGGACAACAATATATTGTCATGACAATAAATGCTACCTACAGTTCAACTGAATTCTCAAACGTGTATGATCCTATTGTCACAAGTTTATCAAGCAACACAGCAGGCAACTAGTTCAAGCCCAGAAACAGTCTTGAGATCAGCAGACAACATGGCAGGCCACTGAGGTGAAGACTTGGCCACATTCAGGATCCAGATGTGCTAAAAACTTGAGACCTTCCTCAGGGCTTCTTCTTATATACTGGAAGCAGACCACATCCCTGAGACAGCAGCTACTCAGCTGCTCGCAGTAGATTCCATCATGGAGTTGATTACCATTCTCATCATGGGGAATAACTACATCTAGCTGTTCAGCCACTCCAAATCAGGTCCAGCCAAGTTGACATATAACCTTAACTACCACACCTCACAAACCCAGCATTATCTTTTTTTACATAACACCCCATACCACATAAAACACTGAAAGAGATAAAATAAAGCAGAAATAATATCTCCCCTTGTACATATGGATACAACTATAGTATGGAGTGAGAATGAGGAGATCAAAATGGGATAAATTACTCTTTTCTGGTAGAGATTAACTGTGTTTGAGCTGGATTTAACCATAAATGAGACATGAACTTGCAACTTTGGCAAAGGAGGGCATTTCAGATGTTGTATATAAGTAAAACAATTAATGCAGGAAAATATGGTAACTGCACCCAGTAATTAAGCTTGACAGATGTTATTTGAAATGGAAGTAGCTTGAGGTAACATTATATGTAACAGGCAATATGGTAGTGATGTAAGGAAGACATGAGCATATAATGAGATGAAGCAGTAATTAAATCCATAGTCATCTAGATATTTGACTGAGTTGAATGATTCATTAATTTAGTCATTCATGCATTCAAGCATTTATTGACTCTGTGTACATGCTGTGCTGAATCATTGATTATCCTTTGAGACCTCAAGATCTTGCCTAGAAAACTGTTCCCAAAGTTAACATCATTTCTTTCTCAAGTTGAATTGTGGTAGTACACAAGAAGTTAAACAAGAAAAAGCCAACACAGTGTTAACAGCTCAGTGCTTCTTGCTGCCTTCCATCTTCCCTGAAAGAACAGAAAAAGGCAGATTTATTTGTTTATCAGTAATCTAAGGTTCAGAAGTGCAATATAGTGTGATCAAGGACACAGTAGAGAATCACTTCAGAGCATGGTTTCTGGACCCACATCAGCATTAGAATCTTGACTCTCTCACTCACTAGTTGTGTGACCATGGGTGCCCTTAATCTTTCTGAGTCTCAATTTCCTCATCTTCATAAATACAATGTGCTTAGAACTATGCTTGGCACATGGTTAGTACTTAAATATCAGTTATTATTACAATAATTTATTATACATATAACGATCTAAACAATGAGAGTTAGCTCCCTTGTGATAATCTTGGGACACTTTACTATTTAGGACTGTGGGACTTCTTATAGTCCTGTGAATGGTGCTGTTGCCTTTTTCCACTTATGAAGACCATTGCCACTGAGTAGAGAGCTGTATCATGGTTCTGCATTCTTTATCCATTTAGTTATATCATGTATATTTCCATCTAGTCCTCCTGACAGCAGGGTTGGGTGAATGGATATTCATTTGTTTGAAAATATAGATACAATCTAAGGCTGGTATTCATTTAATGTACTCTATTTGTAAATGTCCACCACCCATCTGTCAATTTATCATACTGTGGTGGCTGACATGGTGCTATGATGCTGGAAGCTATGCCACCAGTATTTCAAATACAAGTAGGATCACCCATGGTGCACAGGCTTCAGCAGAGATTCTAGACAAAGATAAATTAGGGAGAAAGGTCTGGCAAGCTTTTCCCAAAAATTAGCAAAGGAAAATCTTAAGGATCACAACAGAACATTGTCTGACTCACTTGCTTTGGATATCATGTTTGATGTTCTGAGAACATCATGTCTGGTGAAGCAGAGGGCCAGTTGGGGCAAAGGAAAGACTCAGTGAGATGGATTGGCCTAGACGTTGCAAGGACAGACTTGAATATGACAGTGATCAGGAGGATGACACAGGACCAAGCAGTATTTTGTTTTATTGTATGTAAGGAAGCAATGAGTTGGAATCAATTCAATGACAGCTATCTATCTATGTATTATAAATTTACAAATGATGAGAATTTTAAGGCAATATCAAATTTACCAAGAGAAAAAAGGTCAATTAGTTCTACAGTTTTTTAATTTCAAACTACCTTCAGATAATTAAACATCTTAGACACAGTACTCATCTTTCTGTGACACAATTTACTGGTCAAATCATTAGGTACCATTCTGTAAGAATCCAAGTGTTAAGTATTCTAGTCTCTTTTAAAATCCTTTCATTTATCTATAACGCCTGTGAGCCCTCATGAATTTTGACAATTGAATTAGAATTGGCTTAGAATACTCTAGGCTTGGGTTTGCCTGTTTTGAGGAATTTGGTCCTTTTTGCTAAATTCTGGTACATCTGGTTCTTACTCTGTTCTAAAAACAAAAGTATAAAATCCTGATTGTCAGCCTGTGAGACATCAATGGTTTCACCATGGGGCATGACTCTGCCTTGCCTTTCCCTCCCAATAAACAATTGCTCACTGTGGGATTGTGGTCCCCACCCAAAGTATATGACCCAATTGCACTTCTAAAAATATCATAAGCAAGCATAGAATATTCATGCAAGGAAAGAGGATAATAAAGCCAAGTTATGTCTAGTTTAATTACTATGCCACTGGATGGTGTAGAGTAGAACCCTAAGAGTAATAAAAATAAGTATTGTCTTAAATCTTGGACTGTTGCCTTAGTATATTTTTTTTTTTTCTCTTCCTCTACAGATTTTGCCCCTGGACTTATTAACCTGTGTAACTACTTATCCCACAAACATTGATTGATTTGTCTGCTCCCAATTTGTCTCCTTGTGAGCCTTCGATAAGCACTTCTTTTATGCTGGATTTCAGTACCTGCCACTGATGACTGAATCTTAGAATCTCTGAGGTTTCTTCTTCATAGTTCCAAAAAGTACTTCATAAATTACAGATTATTGAGCAAGAAACTCATTTTCAGTGATGTCAGTCAGAAAAAGGAAATTTTGAGAAGGCTCAGAGCCTGGGGGATCTGACACTCACCTTCTCCCCTAGCACCTTTCTGCAATGGTTTCCTTCTCCCCTAGCACCTTTCTGCAATCGTTTCCAGACCTTATTCCAGTGTCCTCTGAGAGAACTTCCTAACTTTTCTCATGAGTGAGTGATGCTTCCTCTCTGCCTCATATATCTCTGAATATGGTATAGTGTAGTTTATCTGTGTCTCTGACTGCTTCCCCCTACACTGTGAACAACTCAAGAGCAGGAGCCATATTTTGCCTAAATTTGAGTGAATAGAGCCTAAATCTCTTTTAGTATACATAATGAAATTATTTTGGAAGATTTTGATAGCTGACAGACTCTTATGTTTCTATTTTTTTAAAAAAAATTTATTGTGATTTGGGTGAAAATTTACAGAGCAAATTTACTTTCCATACAGCAGCTCACATATGCTTTATCTGATGACATTGACTCCAATTTCCCACAATGCAACAGCTCCCTCCCACTTCCTCCCCATAGTTACCTCTTCTCTGTGTCCTTCTCTTCCATGCACTCCTGCCCCCTGAGCTGTTTCCCAGTGCATACACAGCCCTTCTATTCTTCCATGATTGATCTCTCCAATGATGATAAACTCTTCTGTTTTATGAATGTAAATGTACTTTCCAAACAAAACTGTAAGCTCCCTCAGTGGACATGGAGTGTGTGTGTACCTTCCCTTACTGTGTGCTTCAGCTCAGGGTATGGGACAGGTGGTCAATAAGTAGATGCTCTAGTTCCCTGAGTTGGAAAAAGATAGTAATGTCACTGATCAATACTTTCTTAAGATTCTCCCTATTCATCACAGTCATCAGGCCTGCACGTTCAGGACCATAGTCTCAGGGGACATCATGCTCAATTGGTACAACATAGTACATAAAAAATGTTTTCTACATCCTACTTTGGTGAGTAGCAACTGGGGTCTTAAAAGCTATCAAGTGCCCATCTGAGATGCAACTATTGGTCTCCCATTTTCTACAACAAAGAAGAGTGAAGAAAATCAAAGCCATTGGAAACAATAAGTCCAAAGATATGATGGACCACAGGGACCTCAGCCTTCATGACCCCGAGACCAGAAGAATTAGATGGTGCCAGGCTACCAATGCCAACCACTTACAAAGGGATCAAAATTGGAGATCCTGAATAGAGTGGGAGGAAAAATATGGAACAAAATTCAAAAACACAAAATTGACCAGAATTACTGGTAGGATAGAGACTGGTGGAATCCTTGAGACTATGGCCCCAGGTAAACCTTCAGACCTGGACTTGGATTAAATTCTGTGGATTGGCTCCCAGTCCAACAGTAGAAAAACCTACAAGCAGAACATCTACCCTTGGAGATGCATCCCTTAGATCAGTCAACCCTGAGACATCAGAAAGGCAACATTTGCATAGAAAGAAAGCTGTACAGACAGGAATACATAGATAAGAAGGGCACAGGGAAGAGATAGTCACAGGGTGGAGAGTTTTTATGGTTTTGGATTGTAATCGGAACCATGAAACCAAATGAGCATTAACTGTTGAGAGTAAAATGAATATGCTTTGTAAATTTGCACCCAAATCACACACACACACACACACACACACACAAATTAAAAAGAGCACTTGCTTACTTATTAAATTGTACTTTTCTCATATTAAGAAATTTAATCTATGATTCTAGACAGCCATAAATAAATAAATAGTACCAATTGTTAGCTCCTAGAGGGCAAGGATGATGCCAGCTTATCTCACATTTTAGAGTACATTAAACAGTACATTAAACACATTATACCTGTGTTTAAAAAGTACTCTTTTATGACAGAGATTAATCATGGGGCCATGGAGATAATATAAGTAAGCAATGTCTTTGCATCTCAAAGGGAAAAATTCAGAGTGGGTAGCAAGGGTACTGTTAGTGACACTGCACATTATCTGATCCAAACTCTGTCCACTACAGCTCTTTCTGTGTGGTTTGAACAATCTGACAGGAGAAGAACATTGTTGTCGTTCTCTTGTGCCCTTTCATGAGCAGCAGGTTCGATGTGAATCCATCCTTAGGCCTGAAGGTTAGATGGGTCTAAAGGCCTGTGAGTTGTGTAACTATTCACACAGGGGAAAACAAAAACAGACATTGTAAATTGTCAGTTAGATTCATTTAAGCTGATAAAGCATAGTCTCCTTCCTCTCAAAAGCCGTAAGAAATATTTTGAATTGAGTTATTCAGATAATTGACTAAATGCATTTTGCCATTGTGGACAGCTTTTGTGATTTCTCTTTTACATAATTATTAATGATATGGTAAGTGTGAGCTTCTTGGAAGACTTTAGTACCTGGCTGACAGTCTTCCTCTCCACTGTCAGACTTGACATCATCCCCAGTCATTCAATTTACAGCCTGATCTGAAGGTTCCTTGCCTGCCTCACCTCCAAGGGCCTTCATCCACTTCAGGCACCCACTTAGTAGCCACATCCTGGACCTTGTCACATCTGGATCTGGCCAATTGTCTAATAAAACATTCAGATTCATTTTCAGCCACACATTCTGGCCATCTCTCTCTCACACACACTATTCTAATATATCAGTTCTTTGACTCCTTAGAATCTTAATTTTATATGATCACTTACCTATCTATTTTTCTGAAGACAGGTCACTCCCATCTTCACTTAGGAGTCCCTAGATGGTAAAACAGTTAACGTGCTCGACTACTAACTGAAAGTTTGATGATTCAAGTCCACTCAAAGATGCCTCAGAAGAAAGTCTTGGCAATCTACTTCTGAAAAAAATCAGCCATTGAAAAACTGACGGAGTACAGTTCTACTTTGAAATACATGGGGTTGCCATGAGTAGGAGTTGACAGGAACTGGCCTTCACTTATTTCCCCACTCAACCAATCTTATTCCTTTGCGTCTCAGTATTCTACAGCCACTTGCTCTAGTGTCTTTCCATCATACCTCATGGGAAACACTCACAAATTAATAAATCCAACAATCATGCAACAGTCGGGATTGGCACACTATATATGTCTCTAAACTTGGCTGGGCCCTTGGAGCTTCCTGACAAAATTATAATTTCTTGGTCAACATGGTCCCCCTCTGTGCAGTATTTCAGATATCATCTATGCTTCTCAAAAGTCCAACCCCACCCCACACATCTGCTTCACTATTAGCCACTCATTTTGTATTCTGTTTCACAGAGAAAAGTAACCATACAATAATTCCCTTCATTTACCTGTATACAATCCTACTCCTTTTCCTCCCCCATGATGAAAGAGATTTTATTAATTTTCTTAGGGGTTTAAATCTGATTAATCCAGGACTTCGAACTGGCTCAGTCATGGCCAATAAAGCAAAACCAGAACAAACCTGAATTTTTAAAATTTGAGTGAGCTGGATTGATAATTAGCACAGGAAAAATTACAGGTTGAAGTGCTGGGATGGGAGACAAGAGGTGTATGAACCCCTTCAGAAGCCTGATATATGAGATTGGATTATTGGCAGGGTTGTGGAGAGCAACACACATTTGAAGTGGTGAGGTGGGCTGCCATCTTTGAGTGGGCACTGCTCTTTTCAACTGCTTAAAAACCAATGGGCAAGAGATATGTTTGCTATGCTGTATGTACACTTCCTTTGTTTTTTAAGAGGGAGATTACATGGTTTTGAAGGTTTAGACCCACAATTTCTTCCATTCCTTTAGTTGCTCCAGTTCACCCACATTTTTAAAATTCAGATCTGTTCTGTTTTACTTCCTTGGCCATGACTGAACTATGAAGAATCAGTTCAAAGTCCTGGATTAATCCATCTCACTATTTATATTTATTCTTTTGGCACATTTAAGTATACTACATACGTATTTCAGATTAAACAAACAAATAACTCTCCTGCTTTAGCCCCTGGCCCTTCCTCCTGTTCCTTTCTTTTCCATTTAGAGCCCATATTCTTTAAAGGATTATCTTTACTGACTATCTACACAGTGTTTCCTCTCAACTATAGTGATTGAACCTACACCTTCATTATTTCTACTCCTCTCAAATTGATCTTTAAAAGGTCACTAACGACTTACTAGGGAGCTCTGGTAGCGTAATGCCTAAAGTCACTTGACTGCTAACCAGAAGACTGGCAGTTCAAACCCACCAGCCACTCCTCTGAAGGAAGATGGGGCAATCTACTTCTATAGTGATACTGCCTCAGAAACCCCAGGACGGGTCGCTATGAGTTGGGTCCGACTCATAGTTGGGTCCACGACACATAAGAACAGCAACAACAATGACTTACTGAAGAGCTCTGGTAGCGCAGTGCCTAAGGCATTTATTTGACTGTTAACCAGAATGCTGGCAGTTCAACCCCACCAGCCACTCCTCATAAGGAAGATTGGGCAATCTACTCCCACAGAGATACTGCCTCAGAAATCCAAGGAGGGGTCACTATGAGTCAAACTGACTTGACGGCAGTGAGTAATGACTTCCTGATAGCTAAATTCAAAGAATATTTGCAAATCCTCATTTCACTTGATCTCTCACTAACAAAACACAACTGAGAACATCTTCTTTAAAATATTTTTTTTCCATATTTTCCATGTTATCATACTTTCTTAGTTTCATCAATGTCTGGATATGCTCATTCACGGTTACCTTGCAGTTGCCTCTCCCTCCGCCCGTACCTTTTAAACTGTTGTGACTCTTTTCTCATGTCATTCTATATCATGTAGTGGGTAGAATAATGTTTCCCTAATGGTGATCCACTCTAAGTATAAGGTAACATTACCTTACTTACATGGAAAAGGGACTTTACAGATTACCCTGGCTTATTGAAGTGAGTCCAAGGTAATCCCAAGGGTCTTTGTTGTTGTTGTTATTTGTCATCAAGTTGGACCCAACTCATAGAGACCCCTCCTTGGGTTTCCAAGGCACTAACACTATGGAAGTAGATTGCTCAACCTTCTCTGAGGTGTGGCCGGTGGGTTTGAACCTCCAGCTTTCTGGTTAGCAGTTAAGTGCTTTAGGTACTATGCTACCAGAGCTCCTCAAGGGCCCTTGTAAGGGAGAAAAGGGAGGTAGAAGAGTCAGAGAATGAAATGTGATGATGGAAGTAGATGTTTGGGGAATGCTGGCAGCCTCTAGAAGCTGGAAAAGGCAAGGAAATGAATTCTCCCCTAGAGTTTCCAGAAAAAAAAAATTCAGCTTTTTGACACCTTTAGACGTTAAGACCCATTTCAAACTTCTGACCTCAAGAACAATAAGAAATCTCACACTGCTGGATCTCAAAACTTACTATATAGCCACAGTAGTCAAAACTGCCTGGTATGGTACAATGACAGACACATAGACCAAAAGAATAGAATTGAGAACCCAGAAATAGATCCTTCGACCTATGGTCAGCTGATCTTTGACAAAGGGCCTAAATCCATTAAATGTGGAAGAGAATATTTGTTTAATAAATGGTGCTGGCAAAACTGGAGATTCATTTGCAGAAAAATGAAACAAGATTTGTACCTCACACCATACATAAAAAGTAACTCCAGATGGATCAAAGACTTAAATGTGACATTAAAAGCTATAGAGTTCCTCAAGGAAAAACTAGGGGAAAATTTAGGGGCCCTAATATATGGCATATATATATGTGTATATATATATATTATATATTATATATTATATATTATATATTATATATTATATATTATATATTATATTATATATTATATGGCATAGGAGCTCTGGTAGCATAGTGGCTAAAGCATTTGACTGCTAACCAGAAGGCTGGCAGTTCAAACCCACCAGCCACTCCTCGGAAGGAAAGTTGGGCAATCCTACTTCCGTAGTGATACTGCCTCGGAAACCCAAGGAGGGGTCGCTATGAGTCGGGGCTGACTCAACAGCACATAACAACAACAACAACAATATATGGCATAAATAGACTATCAAGCGTAGCCCAAAATACACAAACAGCAGAAGAGAAACTAGATGAATGGGACCTTCTAAAAATTAAATTTTTAGTGTTTCCAAACACTTCTCCAAGAGTCAAAAGAGAACCTACAGATTGGGAAAGAATATTTGGCAATGACATATCTGATAAGGGACTTATCTCTAAAATTTATAGAGAACTCCAACACTTCAATAACAAAAAGTCAAATAATCCAGTTAAAAGATGGGCAGAAGACATGAATAGACACTTCACCAAGGATATACAGGTGGCCAACAAACATATGGAGAAATGCTCACAACCATTAGCCATTAGAGAGATGCAAATTAAAACAAAAATGAGATACCATCATGTCCCAGCACTAGTAGCAAAGTTCAACAAGGCAGAAAATAACAAATGTTGGTGAGGATGTGGAGAGTTTGGGACTCTCATACACTGCTGATGGGACTGTAAAATGGTACAACCACTGTGGAAAGCAGTATGGCAATTCCTTAAAAAGTTGGAAATAGAGATACCATTTGATCCAGCTATTCCATTACTAGGTATGTATCCTAAAGAAGTGAGAGCCGTGACAAGAACAGACATATGCACACGCATACTCATCACAGCACTATTTACAATGTCCAAAAGATGGAAACAACCTAGGTGTCCATCAACTGAGGAATGGATAACCAAAGTATGGTACACACACACAGTGGAATACTATGCAACCCTAAAGAATAATGTAGAATCTGCAAAACACTGCATTATGTGGATGAACTTGGAGGACATTATGGTGAGTGAAATAAGTCAATCACAGGATAAATATTGTATTAGCCCGTTACTGTAAAAGTCAAGGAATGGTTTATATATGGAAGGAAATTTTCTTTGTTGGTTATCAGGGGTGGGAGGAAAGAGGAGGGAACACTGTTATATAGGTTGAGATAAGCATTGATTTGGGTGAAGAGAAGGACAATGTACCAAATGTGAGTGATCAACATGGTGGCATTGAGGAAGAGGAAGGCATAGAGAGGTAGATGGGAGGTGCAGACAACAAAGATGAACCCTTTTGCACATACAGTACTGCGTTGTCAATGAAGGCAAACACAGGTATATGGGTGGATAGATGGGTGGACAGGCTGAACTATTAGGTATGTCTTTGCAGGGAGGAGTGTACACAAGACCATGTGTAGGGTTGGCAGACAATGGTCCTACAAGTGTATTTGTATGTTCTGTAAGAATTCCCAGGGGTATAGTAGAGCTGACAAGGGACAAGTTTGCAATCACTTCTTGGTCACAGCCAGCTACCCAGAGGGA
>NW_006921668.1:9123420-9133362 GCF_000298275.1 Orycteropus afer afer
GGGAGGGGAGCTGTTGCATTGGGGTAAACTGTAGTCAATGTCATGAGACAAAGTGTATATGAGCTGCTGTATGGAAAGTGAATTTGCTCTGTAAACTTTCACCCAAATCACAATTAAAAAAAAAAAAGAAAGAAAGAACAGTAAGACGATAAATGTATTTGTGTTGTTTTAAGCCATGAAGTTTATGGAATTTGTTTTGGAAATAATAGGAAACTAATAAAACCCTCTCCCTGGACAACCTCATATAAGGCTTTAATTTATCTATCATTTTGAAGGCTGCTTAATTAGTTATGTTAACCTTGTTGCTGTAATGAATATATCCTCAAGATATGTAATTTTTCACTCATAGTGAAGTTTAGATATTGCTCCTTTAATAGTATTGAGATGGTGAACAGGTTAACAGAATGACTCCTCCTAAGCCATTAAGTAAGGAGCTCTGGTAGCTCAGTGCCTAAGGCACTTGACTGCTAACCAGAAGGCTGGGGGTTCAAACCCACCAGCCACTCCTCGGAAGGAAGTTTGGGCAATCTACTTCAGTAGTGATATCACTTCGGAAACCCAAGGAGGGGTCGCTATGGGTCGAGGCCTACTCAATGGCACATAACAACAACAAGCCATTAAGTAACTCTGATATCTTCAATATATGGTTACAAGAAAAAGTACATTAGAGAAGACCAAGGAACAGAGCATATAAGAAGTTTTAATGAGGGAAGCCTCTTAAGTGAGGCATCTTTCTTTTTGCATTCTATTGGCCAGAATGCCATAAAAATAGCATTCAATTACAAAAGGATACAGAAAAATGTAGTTTATTTATGTACCTATGATGAAAAAGAAGACATGAAGTTTGTTCAGTAGCTTTTTGAAATATTGCTCAAATCTCTATTTCTAAGTCTGATTTATTTTCAGAGAAATGGAACCACATAGCCAATTTCTTAGTAAATAGTTTCATCTACAGGCATCTAAGAAAGTCAAAGCCAGTATTTTGAAAATTGAACTCATCATCTTCCCAATGTATGTGCTCCAACATTTTCTAGATTAGTGAATGGTAGCACTACTATCCAAGTCATCCGAACACCTGAAGGCAATCATTATATTTCTCTCACTGCTTAATCAATCACCAAGTCAATAAATTGTGAATAGAACAATTACATTTCAATTCTATCTCTCCAGCATTATTACCACCACCTTAATCCATCCCATCATCATGATTACTCTAAACTACTGCAAATGCCTCAAAACTTGGATCCTTGTTTCCGATCTCAATCCCCAGAAATCCTTTTTTTTTTTTTTTTTTCCATATGGTAGACCACATGATTTCCTGTAAACTCATGCTATTTTCAAGTTTAAAAACTTTCTAAATATTCCCATTATCCTTAGGACAATGTTAGAACATAGCATGGTTTACAAGGTCCTTCATGCCTTGCCTTTTCTCTGTATCTCCCACTTTACATCCAGGTCCTCCTTACACCAATCTCTACTGTTGTTATTACAAACATTTTAGTTCTTTTAAGGCTCCATGCTACTCATTATTTCTGAGTCTTCACACATCATTTTCTCCTTGCCTGGCTCTTTTTCCTTCTCCTAGTCTTTAACAATCAAGTCTTACTTATTTTCCAGACTCTTGTTAAAAATCACTCCTGAGAAAATTTCTCTGACACCCAACTAGAACACAGAACTGATAACATACTCTATTTGTGTAATCAGCTGCCTTCCCTAATAATTTACAAATTGTGTGAAGGCAAGCAAAGACTCAGTCTTACTATTTTTATTTTTATGCCAAGTACAAAATTTGTTGTGAGGTGCCATTGAGTCAGTTCCAATTCATAGAGACCCTACTATGTACAACAGAGTGAAACACTGCCTGGTCCTGCACCATCCTCACAATCATTGCCATGCTTGAGCTCTTCATTGCAGCCACTATGTTAATCCATCTCGTTGAGGGTCTTTGCCTTTTTTGCTGACCCTCTACTTTACCAAGCATGATACCCTTTTCCAGTGATAGGTCCCTTCTGACAACCTGAACAAGGTATGATGGATGAAGTCTGGCCATTCTCACTTCTAAAGAGCATTACAGCTATACTTCCCCAAGACAGATTCATTTGTTGTAGCAGTCCATGGTACTTTCAATACACTTTGCCCAACACTGCAATTCAAATGTGTCAATTCTTCTACAATCTTCCTTATTCATTGTCCAGCTCTCACAAGCATATGTAGCTATTGAAAATACCATAGCTGAGTCAGGCATGCCTTAGTCTTCAATGTGGCGTCTTTGCTTTTTAACAGTTTGAAGAGGGTTTCTACAGCAGATGTACCCAATGCAACACTGTCATTTGATTTCCTTACTGTTGCTTCCACAGGCATTGATTGTGGCTTCAAAGTAAAATGAAATCCTTGACCACTTCAATCTTTTCTCCATTTATCGTGACATTACTTATTAGTCAAGTTGTGAGGATTTTTGTTTTCCTTGTTGTTGTTGTTGTCATGTGCCGTCGAGTCGGACCCAACTCATAGTGACCCCTCCTTGGGTTTCTGAAGCAGTATCACTACAGAAGTAGCTTGCCCAAACTTCCTTCTGAGGAGCCTTAAGTTGAGTAAATATTTTTTGAAAGAAAGGACAGATCTCTTTCTTCTTCTGTATGTGTATGTGTGTGTGTGTTCCCCTTCACCCGTGTTACCACCTATCTACCCTCTAGTTGGTTGTTTTACCCCCCCTTCCCCTTCGACCCCTGGTAGCCATCAAATAATATTTGTTTTTTTTGTGTGAAATCCTTTTCTTGATTTTTCAAAATAATAATGTCATACAATATTTGTCTTTTTGTGACTGACTAATTTCAACCAGCACAACGTCCTCTATGTTCATCCATGTTACGAGATGTTTACAGATTCTTCATTGTTCTTTAACATTGCACAGTATTCTATTGTGTGCATGTACCAGAGTTTGTTGCTCCATTCCTCTGTTGATGGATATTTAGGTTGTTTCCATCTTTTTGCCATTGTGAATAGTGCTGCGATGAACATGGGTGTGCATATCTTGTTCATGTCACAGCCTTTATTCTTCTAGGATATATACTTAGTAGTAGGATTTCTGGAACATATTATATTACTATTTCCAGCTTTTTAAGGAAGCACTATACCATTTTCCACAATGGTTGCACCATTTTACAGTCTGAAGAGCAGCGGATAAATGTTTCAGTTTCTCCACATCCTCTCTGGCATATGCTATTTTCTTTCTTTCTTCTTCTTCTTCTTTCTTTTTTAAACTTTGCCCTTGGTACTGGAGTGAGATAATACCTCATTGTTGTTTTGATTTGCATCTCTCTCATAATTTAGAAGGATACCAAGATACCATCTTGGAAACCCAAGGAGGAGTTTCTGTGAGTCAGAACCTACTCAGTGGCAGTGAGTTTGGCTTTTTTATGACTAATAATCATGAGAATTTCTTCATGTGTTTGTTAGCTGCCTGAATGTCTTATTCAATGAAGTGTCTGCTCATGTTGTCTGCCTACATTTTAATTGGATTATATGTCTTTTTGTTGTTAAGATTTTGAAATTTTCTATAAATTTTAGAGATTAATCCCTTGTCCGATACATCATTGCCAAATATTTTTTCCCAGTCTGTGGGTTTTCTTTGGATGTGCAATAATTGTTGGATTTTCAGGAGGTCCCAATCACATTTTGTCTTCTGGTGTTTGTGCATTTTTAATTATGTTCAATAGTGTATTTATGCCATGAATTAGAGTCCCTAAATTTGTCCCTATGCTTTTCTCTGATAGTTTTTATGGTTTTAGTTTTTATGTTCAGGTCTTTGATCCAATTTTAGTTCATTTTTGTATATAATATGAGATCTGGATCCTGTTTCATTTTTCTGCAAATGGGTTTCCAGTTTTGCCAGCACTATTTATTAAAGAGACTATCTCTTCCCCATTTAATGAATTCTAGGCCTTTGTCAAAGATTAGCTGTCCATAGATGTATGGATATTCTTCTAGGTTCTTAATTCTATTTCATTGCTCTATGTGTCTGCTTTGGCTACTGTGGTGGTCTGTTAGATTTTGAGACTGGGGAGCATGAGGCCTCCCATTTTGTTCTTCTTCTTTAGTAGTGCTTTATATACTGAGGGCTCTTTTCTTTCCACATGAACTTATTGATTAGCTTTTCCATCTCTTTAAAGAGAGATGATGGAATCTAGGTTGAAATTGCATTATATCTGTAGGTCACTTGGGGTAATAATGACATTTTCATGATGTTAAGTCTTCCCTTCTGTGTGCATGATATTTTCTTCCACTTTTGCAGGTCTCTTTTGATTTCTTGTAATACTGTTTTATAGTTTTCTTTGCATACATCTTTTGTGTTTCCAGTTAGATTTATTCCTAAGTACTTTATCTTTTGGGTGATTATTGAAATAGTATTACTTTTCTGATTTCCTTTTCAGAGTACTCTTCATTAGTGTAAGGGAATCTGATTGATTTTTGTATGTTCATCTTTTACCCTGCCACTTTGCTGAAACTTTTTACAGATCTTCTCTATTACATGTATCTAAGGATTATAAAGCTAAATAATGACCAAGGCCTTTGTATTTTCCTCACTGAGGTCTAATTCCTATTTAACTCCCAATTTCTTTACTGGTTATAATTAACATGAATAATAATGTTAATTGTTGTTATTGGTATGATACTTACCAACAACAGCTGTTTTATTTCCACAGATACATTCATAGTGCTTCAAAAGGACACAGTCATAACAAAAGCCACACCAATATAATAAGTCCATAGGTCAAGAATGCTTTAAAAATAAACACAATAACAAAATAAAAGTTGTTTAAGAAAATTTGTATATATTTGTACTCACACATATCCATAGAAACACATACACATTTTATAAACAATTTCCCTTTAACCCAACTTTGAGAAGTTATGGCTGCAAAAAAAAAAGAAAAGGTGAATTTGATGATTCATAAACTAAATTGCTAGATAAACTCAAGCTACTTTTTAATTAAGAAAAGGTCTGGCATAATATCCATAGGGTTTTGGTACAACGTTTTCCTATATGACAGAAGAAGACCTACTCATGAAGTCATTATGACCAGTACACTCTGCATTTCTCTAACTCACACTAAGATCACTCTAATTATGAGAAATAAAGTGAATATTAACTAACTTCAAGTTTGCAAGAATATTTTTAAAGAATAAATTATTTTTCCCCATGGAAATTACTTTAAAATGTTTAATAAATAAGAAATTATACATTATAATGCCCCCAACTTATATGAATGCCACATGAAGAATAAGATTTCAATTACACCCAAGTCTGAAAATTCAGAATCATCATTCTTCTCCCTGGTGTACAATTTCGTTTTCATAGGAAATTCTTTTACCACAGAGCAATGCAATCTTTTATTTGGCAGATCAAGAAATGCAATAAAGTATCATGGAAACTAATATCACTGTTATTCAAATTTATGCCCTAACCACCAAAGCCAAAGATGAGGAAATTGAAGAATTTCTACAGTCTGAAATTGACCAAACATGCAATCAGGATGTGTTAATTAGCACTGGTGACTGGAATGCAGAAGTTGGAAACAAAGAAGAATCACCTGTAGGTGGAAAATTTGGCCTTGGTGACAGAAATAATTCTGGAACTCGTATGGTAGAATTTTGCAAGACCAATGAGTTGTTCATTGCAAACACCTTTTTTCAACAACACAAATCGAGGTTGTACATGTGGACTTCACCAGATGGAACACACTGGAATCAGATTGACCACATCTGTGGCAAGAGGCGGTGGAAAAGCTCAATATCTTCAGACAAAACCAGGCCAGGAGCTGATTGTGGAACAGACCATCAACTGCACATATGCAAATTTAACTTGAAGTTAAAAACAATTAAAACAAGTCCAAGAGAGCCAAAGTATGATCTTGAATATATCCCTCCTGAATTTAGAGATCATCTAAAGAATAGATTTGATGCATTGAACACCAATGACCGAAAGCCAGATGAATTATGGGAAGATATCAAGAACATTATCCATGAAGAAAGCAAGAGATCACTAAAAAGACAAGAAAAGAAGAGAAGACCAATGTGGATGACAGAAGAGACTCTGAACCTTGCCCTTGAGCAGAGAATCACTAAAGCAAATGGAAGAAATGAAAAGGTAAAAGGGCTGAACAGAAGATTTCAAAGAGCAGCTCGAGTAGACAAAACCAATTACTATAATGAAATGTGCAAAGACCTGGAGTCTGAAAACCAAAAGGGAAGAACACGCTTGGCATTTCTCAAACTGAAAGAACTGAAGAAAAAATTTAAGCCTTGAGTTGCAATATTGAGAGATTCTATGGGCAAAATATTGAATGATGCAGGAAACATCAAGAGAAGATGGCAGGAATACACAGAGTCACTGTACCAAAAAGAACTGATCGATCTTCATCCATTTCAGGAAGTGGCATATGATCTAGAACCAATGGTAATGAAGGAAGAAGTCAAAGCTGCAATGAAAGAACTGGCGAAGAACAAGGCTCCGAGAATTGATGGCATACCGACTGAGATATTTCAACAAACAGATGCGCCATTGGAGGCACTCACTCAGTTATGCCAAGAGATTTGGAAGACAGCTACCTGGCCAACTGACTAGAAGAGATCCATATTTGTGCCCATTCCAAAGAAAGGTGATCCCACAGAAGGTGGAAATTATAGAACAATATTAATATCGCACGCAAGTAAGATCTTACTGAAGATAATTCAGAAACGTTTGCAGCAGTATATTGACAGAGAACTTCCAGAGGTTCAAGCCGGATTAAGAAGAGGATGTGGAACAAGGGATATCATAGCTGTTGTCAGATGGATCTTGGCTCAAGGCAAAGAATACCAGAAAGATGTTTACTTGTGTTTTATTGACTATGCAAAGGCATTTGATTGTGTGGATCATGACAAATTATGGATAACATTGAGAAGAATGGGAATTCCCGAGCACTCGATTGTACTCATGAGGAATCTGTGCCTTGACCAGGAGGCTGTCGTTCAAACAGAACAAGGGGACACTACATGGTTTAAAATCAAGAAGGGAGTGCATCAGGGTTGTATCCTTTCTCCACACTTATTCAATCTATATGCTGAGCAACTAATCCGAGAAGCTGGACTATATGAGGAAAAACGTGGTATCAGGATTGGAGGAAGAATCATCAGCAACTTGAGATATACAGACGATACAACTTTGCTTGCTGAAAGTGAGGATGACTTAAGGCACGTACTGATGAAGGTTGAAGAATACAGTCTGCAGTATGGATTACGTCTCAATATAAAGAAAACAAAAATCCTCACAACTGGACCAATGAACAGCATCACAATAAATGGAGAGAAGATTGAGGTTGTCAAAGAATTCACGTTGCTTTGTTCTACAGTCGATGCCAACAGAAGCAGCAGTCAGGACATTAGACGATGTGTAGCACTGGGAAAGTCAACTGCGAAGGAACTGTTTCAAGTGCTGAGGAGCAAGGCTATCTCCTTGAGGACTAAGGTGCGCCTGACACAAGCCATGATATTTCCAATCCCCTCGTATGCATGTGAGAGCTGGACAATGAATAAGGAAGACCGAAGAAGAGTTGATGTTTTTGAGTTGTGGTGCTGGCGAAGAATGCTGAAAGTACCATGGATTGGTAAAAGAACTAGCAGATCTGTCCTGGAGGAAGTGCAGCCAGAATGTTCCTTTGAAGCAAGAATGGCCAGACTTCGTCTCACCTATTTTGGTCATGTTGTCAGAAGGGATCATTCCCTGGAGAAGGATGTCATGCTTGGTATGGTGGAGGGTCAACGAAAGAGGGGGAGGCCTTCAACGAGATGGATTGACACAGTGGCTGCGATGATAGGCTTGAGTATGGCAAGGATTGTGGGGCTGGCGCGGGATCGGGCAGTGTTTCGTTCTGCTGTGCATGGGGTCGCTATGAGTCGGAAATGACTCGACGGCACTTAACAACAACAACAATCATGGAAACAAATGGATAAATGTACATCTGAGGGGCTTTAATTAATGTTTAAATAGTTCCATTCCATAACACTTGCCTATGCTACTTCCAATGGAGAGTTTACTAAATGAAGGCTGGCGATACTGATTGTAAAAATATGTGTACATCTCCACCATATTAAGTTAGCAACATTGAAAATTTTGTTGGAAGATAAATGGAAAATATTGGTTTGATCAGGCAGAATCGGTGTCCCCAAGTCAATTCTTCCTCCAAATAATTTGGTGAGTACTTTAATGTTTTGTCTACAGTAACATTTCTCAATTTTCTTTGTGTTTGAGAAGCATATTGTTTAATAATAATAATCAATTTTTAAAAATTTTTCTGATCAATACTTGGTGACCTTAAATGCACAGAAAAATCTCATGAAAAGTGGAGAGTGAAGAAATAAAAATTAAAAAGAAAAAAAAAATGGCTGCTCTGAAATCAAGGAGAGAGAAAACAGTAGAAAGAGAAAGACCAAAAGAAAAAAAAAAAAAAAAAAATAGAAAGGATACATATAATAAGTGATGTAAAAGGCAATGTAGAAGAGTTTTGGAGCCTTGTCAAGTGATGAAGTTTTAGAGATCACATACTTTGGATCTACAGGATTAAACACAACAGGACATTTGCTTCTTGGCTCTGCTTTGACTCACTGTGAGACACAAAAAAAGACTGTCTGCTTCATCTTTGCAGGTCTAATTCGACAGTGTCTTTGACGTAATTAGCTCTGTTCTATCTGTGTGGTGACACATTTAAAGTTGATTATGCTCCAGTATAATTGAACCCCACTAAGGAATTCCACTGAAAGTTATAGTGAAAATATTCATCCATTTTACTAATGATGTTTGAATTTCCAACATGTACCAGGAGTGTACTAGAATTTTGGAATCCAAATAATAACAACATGTATATACCATACACACCTGCCAGGTAGTAATCTAAACACTGAATCTAACTCCTTTAATCCTTGAAACAACCTAATGAAGTGGCTATAGTTTTTATCCCCATTTTATAGATGAAGACACTGAGGCATGAATTTGTTCCATGATTTTCCCAAGGTCACATAAATAATTACATGGCAGAGATTTTGATATATGGGACAAATATTGAAGACACATAGCATGATAGTTACAATGTGAGGAGGTTTGTAATAGCAATATGTTCAGGGTGCTATGGGGAGGCATTGATGATGTCCCTAACATAGACAGCAGGTGTCAGAGAAAGCTTCTTAGAGAAAAAGATGGATGGTGCCTTAAATGAGTCTTCAAGAATGGATAGGAGTTAGATGAAAGAAGAATAAATAGCAGGATTTTAAGGCAGATGAGGAAACTGAGGAAAATCTTAGAATCCAGAAAGAGCACAGATGTTTGAGGAAGAGCACAAAAGTCAGTGGAACAGAGGTGTGTGGTGGGAAACAAGGATAAGAAACAGAGGTGGAGAAGTGACCAGCGTCCAGGTTGTGAAAAAGAACAGGATGTGGAGAGCCAATAAATGACTTTAAACTGAGAATGACGCATTTGGTTCTTCATGTTAGAGTAATCACCTTGGAGAGTGTTGCTTATCGGTTACATGCAGTATTTTTATTCTGTCAGATCTTGATTTTGAATCCTAACTCCTACTTATTCTGTGACTGTAGATTAATCACTCCACTGAGCCTCTAGTTTGCAAAATAGACTAATAGTACAGCTCACAGTAAGATGTGTGAATAAGGTGGGATCATACTTAGACATTGCTTAAGAAATGGAGGTGTGGATAAATTGTTTGTGACAAATTGAAGTGGAAGATAGGAAGAAAGGATACTGGTTAAGAGTTCATTTCAGCATCTCAGCAGTAAGATAATGATGGTCAAACCAATAATTCTCAGTGGGGTAAGTGGGGCAGCTTGGGGAGAGTGATGTTCATACTATTGAGTAGATTCCAGGGATGTTGCTAAACATCTTATAATGAACAG
>NW_006921668.1:9133462-9134143 GCF_000298275.1 Orycteropus afer afer
ATGTTAATAGTGCCAATGTTGACAAAGTCTGGCCTAAGTTAAGGTCGTGGAAGTGGAGATGGGAAGAAGTGGACAGACTGAAGCAAGGCTAATGAGTTTAAATCAAGAATTCCTGGTAAATGACTTGATGTGAAATGTGACGTAGGAATGGCGATGTGGTCTGAGTTGTTTGTCCTTGGGTACTACACACATATATGGTGCTCCAAAATACTTGTTGAGTGAAAAAATGAATGAATACATGAATGAATATATTAAACATTAGAGAAATGAGGATTGGCCCATTCAGTTAATAATGGTGAGAAACTGAAATATAGGACATAGAAGAGGAGATGGTTTTGGGAAAAAGTTCAGTAAAGGGTTTGAGATATCAAAGACAACAATTTGAAAGTACAGCTAGACCTAGTTGTTCAATTATTTAGTGCCTCAATTGTTTAAACAGTATAAACTTTTAAAATTGAAGCCCTCATCAAAAACAATCTTTGAAAATAACATTGTATATTTATAAACAACTATAAATTCAAATGTTAGCCTATTTGTTGTTGTTGTTGTTATGTGCCATGGAGTCAGACCCGACTCATAGTGACCTCTCCTTGGGTTTCCCAGGCAGTATCACTATGGAAGTAGATTGCCCAACCTTCCTTCTGAGGAGTGGCTGGTGGGTTTGAACCACCAGCCTTCTGG
>NW_006921668.1:9138089-9150921 GCF_000298275.1 Orycteropus afer afer
GGAAAAAGAAAGCGAAAAAGAAAAAATCAGTGGAGGACTGGGTAGGGCACCCAGGCTCTGTCTGAGCACACAGACTGTGATGGAGTTCCTGTGGGCCCAGAAGGTAGGTGGGAGTGGGGATGGCTACACCTCTGTTCACCAAGTGGGTGTAGGTTGTAGTAACAAGAAGAATGTCATACCTTTTTAGTCTTGGCAGGCCCCGAGTGTCCTTGGGGTTGCTGGGAAGAAGAACGTGTTCTTAAGCCCCAGAAATCTGCAAGAGTGCTGTCTCTTTGAATATCCAAAATAGTCAAGCCGCTTTTTAAATCTACTAAATGGTGGCATCTCCAGACCGGCAAAAGTCCACAGCTCAGCCCACCTTTCTCTTCACCTTCTCCGTTTGTCCCCACCGTGCGCAGTCTTTTATGCAGTCCCTGGTTAGCAGGGTGATTTTTGGGTTAATTCTTAGGTCCTACCGCCACTCGGGAATCTCCAAGCCGTGTCGTCTGTGCCGTCAGGGTCGCTCGGTCTGCTGCCAGACCGCAGCTCCGTGTGTCTCCTTTTTTTGGTATTTTCACACAAATTCTCCTGCTAGTTGGGGTTTAGTCCTTCCCTTCAAGGCTCAGGGGTCCAAGATATTATATCCTTCCCTTCAAGGCTCAGGGGTCCAAGATTATTTTCTGTGTCTGTGTTAATTGGTTTCCCTTTTCTTTGTTGAAGAGCATCTGTGCAGTCCTTCTGCCTAGTCCGCCATCTTGCTGGAACCTCTGGATTTTATTCTTGAACCACTTGCATTTACTGACTTTTAAACCCTGTAGAAGTAGCTATTAAAAAAAGTTGATAAAGACATTATGTATTTTGTTCTTGGTGGCCTTTGCTGTAAGGAGCTCTGGTGGCGCAGTGCCTAAGGCATTTGACTGCTATCAGAAGTTTGGTGGTTCAAACTAACCAGTGACTCTGCGGAAGGAAAATGGGGCAATCTACTTACATAAAGATTTACCACCTAGGAAACCCAATGGGGGTTGCTGTGAGTTGGAATTGACTCAATGGCAGTTGGTTTGTTTTCTTTTGGTTTGGTCTTTCTTATACACTGATATGACACTAATGCTGACTAAGTAAGATCTTACAAACACATTTAAAAGGGAGTTGTAATTGGACCTAAGTCTTTCATCATGGCTTTAAATCCTAAATCCATCTTGTGATTTCTGTGGTGAAGGAGTTTGGCTATTTTGCTTTCCTAAAAAATTGAGACATCGGGAAGAGGGCCTTGAAAATAGTGCAGAAGTCAGCACCTACATTTATAAAAGCTCAAATTGCAGTCATGGAAAATATGCCAATGCCAGAAAGCGGGAGGGAGAGATTAAAGAAGCTCTCGAAGCAACAAGTTAGAGCTGGATTTCGTGGTGGTGGTGCGTGCATGCACACATAGGAGAATGTCAAAAACATTTTAAAAGTTTTATAAAAAAATCTAGCAAATGAACATTTTATCCATTTGTCAGACCTGTGAGCTCGGCTGCGTCAACTGCATTAGCTTTTTTGTTCATTTTTAAGTGACTGAAATGATGAAAACAAGTTCCTTGTGAAGTCTCGCCAAAAAGCACCAGGGGAAACAGTATCTGTTCACGTATTGGATCAGAGTACACATTCTGATGGAGTATTTTCATGTCAAAACGAGTATCTCTGTGGTTATGAAGCCCTTTTCTTGTCAGCTATTAAATTGCTACTAAGGGCTACAGATTGAATTTTTTTTTCATTTTCATTTCTAATTTCTTCCTTTGAATAAAAGTAAATAAATCATTGGTTTACACAGAAATCTTAATAGGACACTGAAAATTTAAATTTTCTTGTGATTACATGATCCATCTTTCTCCTATGAGAGAATAATCTGGTTCTGGGAATTGTTATGGGAGCTTTTACTTTTTTTTTTTTTGGAAGCTTGAAGAGGCTTCAGTGTAACACTGTACCCCAAGAGGTCTATAAAGTTGCTAAAATATTAAGAAAGACATAATTGTTAAAAGACTACTTCTTAAATAAAATCCCTTGTGGAATATGAAAATCTCCTAAGGATACAAGGCGACAGTGTTGCATTGAGGATTGATGTGGCTCAGTTCATTTAGAAAATACCATAAGCAGCTTTATTATGGGAATTTGGTAAAGAAATCTTTCATTAATAGGAAATATTTGGCTCTACACTGCAAATAAAGTGATGTTTACATAATTTGTTAAGATCTTTCAGAAATTCTATATCCTTTTGCTCAGCCTTAATGTGAGTACTATAATAAATGTATGATTTTGAAAAAAAATATATAGTTATGAAATCCTGCTATGGGTAATGTGATTTGTTATTTGGGGTTGTACCCTTTTGTTGTTCACTAAATTCATTAAATTCATTCAATGTCATTAGGGAAAATTATTCAAATTCTTACTGTGGTATAGGTAGTCTTTGTTAGTGGATTTTGATGGAAAGCGATTTTTTGCTGGATTCTGAATCTCCAAATTCATAAAACAGAATCTGTGTTAAATTCCTGTTGGCATAAAAAGGAGGAGCTTTTCAGTGAAATGCCCAATCAATTACAAGTATGGGCTTTAACTCCAAATCTTAATGAAATTCCCAACCTGCTGATCTGGGCTGGACTGCATGTCAATCTCTGGACTTAAACTGCCTCAGAATTGTTGCTTCAAAATTACAAGCAGTGAGAAGATTGCGGGAATGGGAATTCTACTCTCCAGTCTGATTGGGTCATACACACAAGATACACAGTGTTGGCAAATGAAAGCCATTTTTTATTATTTGAGATGGTCAACAACAAACAACAACAGATTATTTACAGAAAGCAAACAATAAACAACATGAACAGATTTAAAGTGAACCTTCCTTTCCACCCCCATAAGTATCAGAGAGGAGGAACCCACTTAGGTCTAAAAGGGACCTGTTTACCCTTCCCAAGTTACTTATGCTCAATTTTGCCTCCCTGAATGGGCACATTATGGACCAGGTTTCAATAGGTGTCTCTCTCTCTTTCTCAAAGCAGATATGAGAAGTGGTGTGGCTGTACTCATTCTATTTCTTTCTCCATGACTTTTCTTAGCTGGGTCTGGTCCCTTGTGCATCCTTGTCCTACTCCTAACCAGCAATCTCAGCCAACCCTTGCTAATGCCAGAGTTAGTCTGGCATTACACCAGCTCTCAAGGTAAAACTTTTATAGGCAACTCCTGTATGGTGCATGTCCAAGCCTCTGCTATGAGGGTAACTTCCTGCCCAGAGATGCCCAGCTCCACTCTCTGGGTCAACTTGCCCATCTTTGCCATCTGTCAGTCTTGTGTTTCCTACCTCTTGTACTTCTGCCATGGTTTCTCTGCCACTCAGCTCTGCTATGCTTACTACTGTTTCTTTGCTGCTGCTTCTCTTAGTCTTCAGTATTACAAGCTCATTAAGCCCTTTCTCTTGGGTCTTGGAGGTTCTCAGCACAGGGACCTCAGATCCAAAGGACATTTTCCTCTTCTATTTCTTGTGCATCATGAGGTCTCCAAAATTCTCTATGGGATTGGATCCTTATATAAGGACACTTCTTGTCAATTTCAGGGTGTACCTTTCATAAAATGACTAATCTCTTTGTCAGATAATAAACCAACCCATCCTATTTTGTAGATTTATAAGCCTTATAAGCATGCAGATAGTAAACCAACCAATCCCTACAAACTAGTTTCATGGAAAATTAACCAAGCAATCCTTGAAAGATTGTGGCCTGACCAATCATTTTAGGAAAATTATGAACATAGAGCTAGAAAGACTACATAATAGAAAACTCATTGCTCCATAACCTTTTAGCTAAATACCTAGAATTTGAACTAATCCAAGCAGCGTACTTTATCTCCTTCTCCTACAGACCACACAAGTACCATCCATTTACATTATGCTCATATACATCAGAATATTTTCCACTTGGAAGTACATTTCCTTGAAATGAAACAAAGATGGTGATGAGTAAAGTATAGCCAGAAAAAGGAGCTGTCTTTAGTATTTAGAATGTATAGCCAAGAGTCTCTAATTCTAAGATAAGACAATTAAATGGATGCTATGTGGAATACTCATGAAGGTGGAATGGAGAGGTTCACTGCAAATCTGTTCCTGTTGTTTACTGTTTGCTTTCTGTAAGTAATCTGTTCTTGTTGTGTACTGTTTACCATCTACAAATAATAATAGTGGTATTCAGTTGCCTACACTGTGTGTCTTGTGTGTATGACCCAATTGGTGTGATGGTTGCACAACATGATTGAAGTAATTGATGTCATTAAATTGTACACATGAAAAAATCAAACATGCAAATGTTGTTTTATGTATATATTTATACACACACACACACACACATATATATGTATAAAACAATTTTTTAAAAGCGGAACAACTTAAATAATCAAAAAACAAACAAACAAACTCCAGATGTCTTTTTGTTCACATCAGAAATTTTTTTCTTGGAATATGTTACCTTGGATTGGAACAAAGATGGTGAAGAGTAAGATATAGCTAGAAAGAATGAGCTATCTTTAGTGTTTAGAGTGTATAGACAAGTTTCTAATTCTAAGAAAAGACAAGGAAATTTAAGTTTGCATGTTGTTGAGCACTGGGTCTGCTGAGGGTGGAGTGGAGACTTAGAAGTACCTTGACTTGTTAAGCCTTCTCTTTTCTCCATTGGTGCCTTAGACTCTTCTTTGGGCTCCCTCTCAATCTACATCGGAACCAAGATTTTTATCCTGTAGATCAGGAGACATTATTAGATGTATGTTTCAAAAAAGAAAACTTTGGAAGTTATCTGCACAGCAGATCAGAAAGGGATGCCTTGGATCCAAAACAATCAAGACCATTAAAATATTACTAGAGAGAGTCTGGAGTCCATAAGAATTTAAAATTCTGTTCTACATTTTTCCCCTTTTGATCAGGATTCTTCTATAGAATCTCTAATCAAAAGTTCAGTAACCAGACATCATCCAGTTCTTCTGCTCTTATGGCAAAGGAGACAGTTATTCATGAAGGCAGTTAGCCACACATTCCATTTCCTCCTCATGTTCCTGACTTTCCTTCTTCCTCTGTTGCTCCAGGTGAATAAAGACCAATTGTTATGCCTTGGATGGCCGCTTATAAGCTTTAAGACCTCAGGAACTATGCAGCAAACTAGGAGGTAGAAAAGGAGCTGTGGACCTGGATTTACCTCTGAAACTATTGCCCGGAGATAATCTTTAAACTAAAAATTGCCCTTGAAGTCTTAAAATCAAGCAATTGTTTAGCTTAACTGGTAAAGAATATCTGCCTTAAGTACTGTGCTCTTTTATAGGATCAAATTGACAATAGAAACTCAAAAGGGTAGATAGAAACCTTAGGGGACAGTGAGTTTATGTTAATGGAGGAGGTATAACTCAGGAGATTGAGGATAGTTGTACAACTCAAAGAATGAAATCATTAGCACTGAACTGTACATGTAGAAGCTCTCGAAATGGTGTGTGTTTTGCTGTTTATATTGTTATCAACAACAAACTAATTGAAATGAAAAAAAAAAAAAACATATTCTAAGCAAGATACTAATAGTACCTGTGCAAAGGAAGAGGCCTGTTTAATATAGTAACAGAATACAGTTACTCTTGAAATGAGTTTGAGGGTCCCCAATCAAGTAGATAGTTGTTTTTATTCTCTGATCTTATCAAATGTTAGAGAGGAAATGTGTGTAGAAACACAATATACGAAATATCCAATGTTGGAAGGATCTCAAAGAAAAATGAAAAGATGAGAGTAAATGTTAGAATAATGCAAAATATAAAGAGTTACTGATGCCTCTGATTACACTGTCTATAAAACCCCAAACAAGCGTTAATTTTACATCACACAGCACTGACTCCTCACTTTGTATACACTTGGATAAAGTTCTTTCTGTAACATCCCTAAATTATTCATTAGGTTGCTCTGCTTCCGCCTGCAGCAGTTGCTTTTCCTTAGTGGTTTCTACCATCTGAGATGGTGGTTCCCAGCACATAAAAGCAAGTGATCGTTATCATTAATCTCTCAGCTTCATTATTATTTCACAGGATGGACTGAGAGATAAAGAATAATATTCCTTTCTAGCTGTTCATTACCAGTCACATTTTCTCATATTCAGTTTCATTCTTCTCTTCCAAGAAATCTAAATGGGAGTAGATATTGATTCGGGAAATGATTTTCTCATATGGTAAGAAATAGCAGACAATACCGTGACATTTAATTTTAAAGCTACACTTTATGTTCTAGGAATGATACAAAGATCTAGATTTTATCATATCTTTAGGAGAACTAATCAAAAGACAGATTATTTTATCTTCAGCAGGAAAAAAATATATATTTGTACCATTTTTTCAGAGATTCAAATGAATAAAACATTTGAAGTTTCTCGCTTTGCAGACACGTTTACAGTTTAGCAGAATCAATGGGAGAATTCACCTAAAATTCTGATGACAAAATGGACTCCAACTCAAAAAAAAAAAAAAAAAAAAAAAATATGATTGAAAGATTCAACTTCTGGAAGAAATCCATTCAGATAAATTGCCTAGATAAAGAAGAATGGAATAGCACACAGTTAAAACTCGTTCTTACATTTTTGTTGTTGTTGTTCTTTCTATTAAATATTTTAAATAGTTTCATGCTCTATATTAATTGATGGAATTAAGGGAGGCTAGATCATGGCATAGTGGTTACACAGCTCAGCTGTTAACCAAAATGTCAGTGGGTCAAACCCATGAGCCAACAGCTTTATTAGGGAGCCCTGTTGGTGCAGTGGTTCAAGTACTCGACTGCTAATCAAAAGGTAAGCAGTTTGAACCCATCAGCTGTTCTACAGGAGAAAGATGTGGCAGTCTGTTTCTGTAAAGGTTTATAGCCTTGGAAACCCTATGGGGCAATTCTAATCTGTCCTGTAGAGTCTCTATGAGTCATAATCAAGTCAATGGCAGTGGGTTTGTTTGCTTGTTGTTTTAGATCTTATGTGCACATGCATTATTTCTGATTGGCCTCATTTAAAAGCATACTAAGGAGTATGGGGAATGAAACTAAATGTTCATTTCATGTTGAATGTAAAACAAACTATTAAAATAAAAAAATAAAATAAAAGCATACTTATTATTTGCCATCGAGTCGGACCCAACCCATAGCGACCCCTCCTTGGGTTTCCGAGGCAGTATCACTACGGAAGTAGATTGCCCCATCTTCCTTCCAAGGAGTGGCTGGTGGGTTTGAACCACCAGCCTTCTGGTTAGCAGTCAAGTGCCTTAGACACTACGCTACCAGAGCTCCTAAAAGCATACTAGGGCATGACAAAAGAAACCATCCCATTCTGATGCTTTCTTTCTGGGCTGTCTAAAGAACACAGGACTGGAAACTGTACAGAATGAGCATTCTGAAAACCATAGCCTTGAATCCACAAACTATCATTTGAGAAATAAAAGCACAGTCAGACTCAGTGTGAAGTAGACCTTTTCATTATCTATAGGATATATAAGTACTGCTTACATGTTCTGCCTCTGGGGTTTCTTGTGGTTGTTGTTAGATGCCATTGAGTCAGTTTCAAATCATATCAATCCTATGTACAGCAAAATGAAACACTGCCCTGTCCTGCGCCCTCCTCCCAGTTATTGCTAGGCTTGAACCCATCTTTGTAGCCACTGTGTCAATCCATCTCTTTGAGGACCTTCCCCCTTTTAGTTCACCCACTGCTTCACTTAACATGATATCCTTCTCCAGGGAATTGCCCCTTCTGACAGCATGACCAAAGTAGGGGAGACAAAATCTGGGCATATTTGCTTCTAAGGAACATTTTGGCTGCAAGGTCAACCAGTTGTATTTGGTATAGTGACTCTCTTATTCCTTCCATCTTCTTTTGATGCTTCCTTCACCATTAAATATTTTGCCCATGTTGTTGTTGTTGTTGTTATTTGCCGTCGAGTCGGCCCCAACTCATAGCGACTCCTCCTTGGGTTTCCGAGGCAGTATCACTACGGAAGTAGGATTGCCCAACCATTTGCCCATAGAACCCTTCAATATTGCAACTTGAGGCTTGAATTTTTTCTTCAGTTCTTTCAATTTGAGGAATGCCAAGCATGATCATCCCCTTTGATTTTTCAACTCCAGGTTTTTGTGCATTTCATTATGATACTTTACTTTTTCCTCTCAAGCTGCCCTTTGAAATCTGTTCAGCTCTTTTCTCTCACTATTTCTTCCCTTCACTACTCTCCATTTAAGAGCAAGTTTCAAAGTCTCTCCTAACATCCATTTTGGTCTTCTCCTCCTTTCTTGTCTTTTTGGTGATCTTTTGGTTTCTTCATGTGTGATGTCCTTGATGTCATCCCACAACACATCTGGTCACTGGTGTTCAATGCATCCAATCTATTCTTCAGACAGTCTCTACATTCAGGTGGAATATACTCAAGGTCATATTTTGGCTTTTGTGGGCTTATTTAAATTTTCTTCACCTTCAACATAAACTTGCATAGCAGTAATTGATGGTCTGATCCACAAGTGGCCCTGGCCTTGTTCTGACTGATAATACTGAATATCTTACTCGTGTCTTTCTACAAATGTACTCAATCTGAATCCTATGTATTCCATCTGGTGAGGTCCATATGTATTTTCGCCATATATGTTGTTGGAAAAGGTATTTGCAATGAATATGTCATTGATCTTGCAAAATCCCATCATGTGATCTGCAGCATAATTTCTAAAAGCAAGGCCATATTTTCCAACTACCCATACTTCTTTGTTTCTGACTTTTGTATTCCAATCACCAGTAATTATCAGTGCAACTTGATTACATATTTGGGCAATTTCAGACTGCAGAGGTTGGTAAAAATCTTCAATTTTTTCATCTTTGGCTTTAGTGGTTGATATGTAAATTTGAATAATAGTCATGAAAATTAGTCTTCTTTGTAGGTGGCTGGATATTATCCTAACACTGACACCATTGCACTTCAGGATAGATCTTGAAATGATCGCTTTGCTGATGAATGTGACATCATCCTCTTCAGTTTTTCATTCCTGAAATAGTGACCATATGATTGCTCAATTCAAAGTGTCCAAGAGCATTCCATTTCAGCTCAATAATGTCTAGGATATCTATTTTTATCTATTCCATTTCATTTTGAAATTTTCCAAGACTCATACTCTGTACATTCCATGTTCCAATTATTAGTGGATATATGTTTGCCACTGTTTCTTCTCATTTAGAGTTGTGTCACATCAGCAAGTAAAGGTCTCAAACTTTACTCCATCCATATCATTAAGGTTGACTCTACTTTTACGATGCAGCTCTTCCCCAGTCATATTATAAGTAGCTTTCAACCTGAGAGGCTCATCTTCTGGCACTGTATTGGACAATGTTTCCCTGCATTACATAAGGTTTTCAGTGGCCAATTTTTTCAGATGTGGAGCTGTCTACGCCCTTCTTCCTAGTCTGTCTTTGGAAGCTCCACTGAAATCTGTCCACTGTGGGTGATGCTGATGGTATTTGAAATACAAATGGTATAGCTTCCAGCATCCCAGCAACACACAAGTCATCACAGTAGGACAAACTAGCAGATAAGTGTTGGCTGGGGTATCTTTGGAGGCTTTTTCCAAAACCAAAAAACCAAACTCACTGCCGTCGAGTCGATTCGACTTGACTCATAGCAACCCATCCGTGGGTTTCTGAGGCAGTATCTCTACAGAAGTGCATTTCCAAATCTTCCTTCTAAGGAGTGGCTGGTGGGTTTGAACAGTCAGCTTTCTGGCTAGCCCTCAAATGCCTTAGGCACTATGCCACCAGAGCTCCCAGGAGGCTTTTTAACCCATATATAATATGTACTGGCATTAGTGGGGACTTGCCTACATGTTTAAAGCAAAAGAAACTTTGTCAGTGCCATATTGCTGTGTTAAAAGTTTATTGTGTGCAGTGTGCTTTCTGCAGGAGTGATTGTATATAAGAGGAGTGGGCAACCTTGACCAAAGGTACAAAAGGAACATAATCAGAAGGTGCTCAGTCAAATAATGGCAGTGATTACTGTATTTCCTTATTGATGTTGACATTGAAAATAGTTGTACAATGTGGAACTGTACCAGTTTTACAATGTGGAACTGTAACAATGGGGACAGGTATGACAAAATATCTTTTAGCACTGTTCTCATTAGACAACTTACTGTGGTTTGGAAAACGAAAAGAAAAGATTTTCTTTACTTGTCAAATACACGCCAAGAATCAGCAGGGTACCAAATGATATCCAGCTCCAAGAAGTTGGAAATCATTTTCTTGTTAAGGGAACCAGAAGCCAATGCAGAAAATGCAACAGGAAGAAACAGACTGAAACACTTACATGCAGCCAGTGAAGGGTGCCTTTAGGTGTCACCTCATGTTTTCAAAAGTTTCACTTAATAAAATAAAATTGCTAAGATACAATATTTTTTCTGTGCTGCCAAAACTATCCTACCACTAGAGTGCATCGGGACCTATATGTCCCACATAATATTACTCAGAATTCATTATATCTAACAATATTTTAAAGTATTCAGTGATTATATATATATATATATATATATATATATATATATATAAAAATATATATATAAGTATCAAGCATAAAGTCAAGCATTTTTCTCTAATGGAATATATATACATATATTCCATTAGAGAAAAATCATTATATCTACAAAATCCAACAAACAAAAAACAATTCTGTAAAAACTGAAATATGAAAATCACATCAATCCCAAACCTTCTCATCATAATTCTCTGGTGGTATAATAAATATTTGGCTGCTAATGAAACGTTTGGTGGTTCAGACCCACTAGCTGCTCCATTGGAGAAAGATGAGGCTGTCTTCTTCCATAAAGATTTACAGCCTTGGAAAACCTATGGGGAAAAACTATACTCTGCCCTGTAGGATTGAGATGGTTTAGAATCAACTTGTTTTGATTTGTTTTATTGCTGATATTGTGACTTTTCCCTGTAGGAAATTGTGGAAGAAAACCCTGACTTTATGCTTGATACTTTTGATTAGCTGATGAATATTTCCTTTGGTGTGGTTTGTCTTTGCCTGCTGACAGAACTGACTACCCAAAAAAACCAAACTGACTGCCATGAAGTTAGATCCAACTCATAGTGACCCCTCTTTGGGTTTCTGAGGTAGTATCACTATGGAAGTAGATTGCCCAATCCTCTTCCAAGGAGTGGCTGGTGATTTGAACTTCCAGCCTTCTGGTTAGCAGTCAAATGCCTTAGGCACTGTGCCATCAGAGCTCCAATCACATATAATTTACCAAGCCCACAGGTACAACTACTCATTCCCTCTAGGCTGGCTGTGGCCAAGAAGTGACTACAACGTTGTCCCTTGTCAGCTCTACTATACGCCTGGACATTCATACAGAACATACAAATACACTTGTAGAAACAATGTCAATCCTATACATGATGTTGGGCACACTCCCCCCTGTATAGACAAACCTAATAGTTCAGCCCGCCCACCTATCTATCCATCTCTATATCCATGTTTGCCTTCACTGACAATGCTGTACTGTATGTGCAAAAGGGTTCATCTTTGTTGTCTGGATCTCCCATATACCTCTCTATGCCTTCCTCTTCTTCAATGCCATCATGTTGATCACTCACATTTGGTACATTGCCCTACATTTCCCCAAATCAATTCTTATCTCTACCTATCTAACAGTGTTCCCGCTCCTCCCCTTCCACCCCTGGTAACCAACAAAGAACATTTCCTTCCATATATAAACCTTTCCTTGACCTTTTACAATAACAGACTAATAAAATATTTGTCCTTCTGGTGATTGACTTATTTCACTCAGAATAATGTCCTCCAAGTTCATTCATGTTATGTGGTGTTCTGCAGATTCTACGTTATTCTTTAGGGTTGCATAATATTCCATTGTGTGTATGTACCATAGTTTGGTTATCCATTCTTCAGTTGATGAATATCTAGATTGTTTCCATCTTCTGCCTATTGTAAATAGTACTGCGATGAACATGGGTGTGCATATGTCTGTTGTTGTCCTGGCTATCACTTCTTTAGGATATATACCTAGTAATGCAATAGCTGGGTCAAATGGAATTTCTAATTCCAACTTTTAAGGAATCACTATACTGCTTTCCACAGTGGTCGGACCATTTTACAGTCCCACCAGCAGTATGAGAGTCCCAATCTCTCCATGTCCTCACCAGCATTTGTAATTTTCTGTCTTGTTGACTTTGCTACTAGTGCTGGGGCAAGATGTTATCTCACTGTAGTTTCGATTTTCAGGATAAGTTGACTTCTTCCTTACCAATATGGATGTCTTTGATTTCCCTTTCTTGCCTTATTGCCCTGGCTAGGACTTCCAATACAGTGTTGAACAGAAGTGGTGATAGAGGGCATCCTTGTCTGGTTCCTGTTCACAAGGGGAATGGTTTTATCCTCTCTCCATTGAGAATAATGTTGGCTGTTTGTTTTGCATAGATGCCCTGTATTATGTTGAGGAATGTCCTCCTATTCCTATTATGCTGAGAGTTTTGATCAGGAATGGGTGTTGGATTTTATCAAATGCCTTTTCTGCATCTATTGATATGATCATGTGATTCTTTTCTTTTGTTTTACTTATGTGCTAGGTGATGTTGATTGTTTTTCTAATGTTGAACCGTCCTTGAGTACCTGAGATGAACCCCACTTGGTCACTATGAATTATTTTCTTGATATGTTGTTCGAGTCTATTGGCTAGGACTTTCTTTAAGATTTTTGCATCTATATTGATGAGGAATATTGGTTTATAGTTTTCCTTTTGAGTGATGTCTTTGCCTGGTTTTGGTATCAAGGTTATGCT
>NW_006921668.1:9151726-9159319 GCF_000298275.1 Orycteropus afer afer
TGTGTACATTTATTGCTATGAATTGGCCTCTGATCACTGCTTTTACTGTGTCCCAAAGATTTTGGTATTTTGTGTTTTGATTCTCGTTTGATTCAAGGAATTTTTGAATTTCATTTTTTATTTCTTCTCTTACCCAGTCTTTCTTAAGGAGGGTGTTGTTCAGTTTCCATGTGTTTACTCTTTTTTTCCATTGTTCTTTGTACTGTTGATTTCTAATTTGATAGCATTGTGATCTGAGAAGATGCTTGGCAGTATTTCAATGTTTTTAAATTTATTAAGACTTGTTTTGTGGCCTAACATATGGTCCAGCATGGAAAATATTCCATGTGCACTGGAAAAGAATGTATATTGTGCTGTTGTTGGTTGAAGTCCTCTGTAGATGTCTATCAGGTCAAGTTGGTGGATTGTATTGTTTAGCTCTTCTGAGTCTTTGTTGAGTTTCTTTCCAGTTGTTCTATTTTTCAATGAAAGTGGTGTATTAAAGTCTCCCACTATGACTGTGGAATCATCCCTTTGCTTTTTCAACTCTTTTAAAGTCTGATTTGTACATTTTGGGGCTCTTTCATTGGGTCCATAGATATTTATTATAGTTATATGTTCTTGTTCAATTGGGCCTTTAATCATTATATAATGTCCTTCCTTGTCTCATATGGTGGTTTTTGTCTTAAAGTCAATTTGATCAGAAATTAATATTAGCACTCCTGCTCTTTTTTGGTTGCCTTTTGCTTGATATATCTTTTTCCAACCTTTGATTTTTAGTCTGTTTTTGCTTTTGTCTCTAATTGTGTCTCTTGTAGACAGCTTATTGATGGGGTATGTTTTCTTATGCAATCTGCAACTCTCCTTCTCTTGAGGGGTGCATTTAACCCATTAACATTCAGTGTCATTATTGACAAGTATGAATTGGTTGCTGTCATTTTGTTAGGTGTTTTTTTCATGGTGTTCCTGTTTTCTTTGTTCCATATAATTTTCTGTGCTGAACTCGTTATGTTTATGAATCATGTTATTGTTTCCTTTCTTGCTATTGTTTTAGTATTTGCTAAATATTTGCGTTTTCCCTGTTGTCTATTGTGATGTGAAGGTTTATCATTTTTCTTTAAGGTTACCCTGTGATTTATAGTTTTCTCCCCTAGTTTAAAACAGGCCATTCTATCTTACAACTCTATTGACTTCCTCACTATTTAGAAATTTTGTAACTACACAGTATTTTCTCTCTTTTTGGTTTGTAGTTGTCCTCACTCATTTGCCAATTGATGTCTCTGGTTCCCTGTTTACAATCTTGTAAGCTCATTTTACTTTGGATGTGTCCATAGAGTTGGTTTCTGGGTTATGTCATCTTGTGTATGAATGGTCAGTTGTTGTTTGCTATTATTGGTTCTCTGTTCAAAGGAATCCCTTCCTTTAGTATTGCTTGTAAGGTTGGTATGGTTTTTATAAATTCCCTTGGTTTCTGCTTATCTCGAAATCTCTTAATTTCACCATCATATTTGAAAGACAATTTTGCCGGGTATATAATTCTTGGTTGAAAATTTTTCTCTTTCAGGGTTTTATATAGATCATCCCACTGCCTTCTCTCTTGCATGGTTTCTGCTGAGAAATCAGAGCTTAATCTTACTGGTTGTCCTTTGTAAGTAACTTTTTGTTTTATCTGTGATACTTTCAGGATTCTTTCTTTTCTTTGGTTTTGATGAGTTTGATGATGATATGTCTTGGGGATTTTCTTTTCGGATTTATCCTGTTTGGGGTATGTTGAACTTCCTGCATGGATATGTTCACATCTTTCATCATATCAGGGAAGTTCTCTTGCAACAAATCTTGGACAATTTTCTCAGTGGTTTTATTTTTCTCTTCCTGTTCTGGAATTCCAATGACACATAAGTTATTCCTTTTGATGATATCCACATGACCCTTAGTCTCTCTTCATTTTGTTTTGATCTTTTTTTCGGATTGATCCCTTTCCAAAGAAGTATTCAGTTATTTGTCTTCAATCTCATTAATTCTGCCTTCCCTTGATTCAACTCTACTCTTTTGCCCTTTTAATGTGTTATCTATTTCTGACAATTTAGTATTAATCTTCTGGATTTTTATCTGTAGATTTTGAATCATTTCTAATTTTTCATTTACTTTGTCATTTTGTTCTTGTATTTTCTTCTGAAATTTTTCTGGGGTTTTGTCTGTGTTTTCTTTAATTTTGTCAATATTTTCCTTGATATGTCTCTCAATCCTTTGAAGATACCTAAATATAATTATTTTGAATTCATCATTAGGGAGTTCCAATGCTGCTTTTTTCCTCCAGGATGTGTTCAGGGTCTGTAATCCTGCTGCTTTGTTTCTACCACTTTATCTTGGTTCTTTGTGTGGACTGTGATGGTCTGTTGTCCCTGAGACATTGTGTCATTGTTGTTTACATCTCTGTTAACTGTTTGTGAAGAACAGCTAAGGGTGAGTCAGGCTCTTCTTGGTGGTTCTTTATCATTGGCAAGTTGGTGGAGTCAGGCTCTCACTCAGTAAGTGAACCTGCATGAGGTTGGGTGTAGTTGTGTCATATGGGCATTGTTGCTGTCTCCCACTCAGTCAGACAAAAATAACAATTGAATACCTATTGAAAAAGTAAAAGCAAGTGGACAAAAAACACACCATGTAATCACACAGGAACAATAGCCAAAAAAAAAAAAAAACAAAAGGAAAAAAAAAATGCTGCAATATCTGGGGAGAGGACAGTAAGAGAAAAATGGTAGAGTAGAACAACAATGAAGAAAAAAATGGGAAAAAAATGCAAAAAGAGAACAAGGAATGGAGTTAACTACGAGAAAGAAAAAAATTGCAACCAGGAACAGGGAAGAGAGAAAAAGGCGAAAACTAGAACCTGGAAAGGGAAGAATAAAGTATAATAATAAAAAGGACAAAAATAGTAATAATAATAATAATTTTTAAACAGACAAAAACAAACATACTAAAAAAAAAAAAAAGAAGAAGAAGAAAGAAAGGAAAATCTGGGCAGGGATGGGCAGGGCACCCAGACTCCGTCAAAGCACACAGAGTAGGATGGAATTTCTGGTGGACCAGAAGGTGGGTGGGAATGAGCAATGGCCATACATCCGTTCACCCAGAGGGTGTGAGGTATAAGAGTAACAAGGGGAATAGCATACCTTTCCAGTCATTGGTGTCTGGAATGTCCTTGCAGTTCCTGGCAAGTGGAGCTTATTCTTAAGCCCCTGGAATCTGGGAGAATGCTGTCTTTAAATATGTAAAGTGGTTGAATGGCTTGTAAACATTCAAAATGGCTGTGCCTCTGGACAGGTGAAAGTCCATAGCTCATCCCACCTTCCTCTTCGCTACTACCCTTTTTATTCACCAGCCACCAGTGTAGTCCTCCGTGCAGTCTCTGGCTAGCAGGGCTGATTTTTTAGGTTAATTCTTAGCTCCTAAACCACTTGGCAATATCCAAGCTGCAATATGCAGTCTTTCTGCCTGTTCTGCCATCTTACTGGAACACCCCCAGCATCTTGAAATTCTTAATAAATTTTTTTAACAACAGGTCTTGCATTTTCATTTTGCACTGCTTCCAACATATGTGGCCATCCCTGACTGCCAGGCCTACCATCTTGCAGCTCAGTGCTTTTATTTATAATGGCATGAAGCCTTTTTTTTTTTTTTTTTTTCCCTCTCTCTCTTTCTTTGTCCTTTCTCCTCATTTGATGCTGTTGTACTTATACCTATAGTCTTGAATTAAGAGCTCTGGTGGTACAGTGGTTCAGCTGCTAACAAAATGGTCGACATTTCAAATTCACCAGCCACTCCATGGTAGAAAGACGTGGCTGTTTCTTCCAGCTTAGGAAAGATTATAGCCTTGAAACACCATGGGGCAGTTCTACTCTGTCTTACAGGATCACTATGAGTTGAAATTAAATCAATGGCAATGATTTTATTTTACTTTTATTTTTTTATGGACTTAAATATTGCATGAGTTCTGTATGAGTGTTGTGCTAATTCTCTTATTGGAATTAGACCCAACATGACTCATTAACTATAGGTAAAAATATGAGCTACAGCTGAAAAGCTAACATCCAATATAAATACTGAACCCGTTCATGTAGCCTTAGTTTCTTGACTGAGATAGAATCTCTATACACATTGCATGCATTCACTTGCTTTTTACCTGATAGTCTCTCAATGTTTACTTGGTTCTACTTTCAGTCTCTGTATGAATGTGTTACTTCAATCAAAATTGATCTTCAGAAAAGTCTAATTAAGAAGAGTGAAGCCAGAGATCACAGGTATTTTGATTAACTTTTCCCTTTTAAACCACTTTTCAATTTTAAAATGCTTTCTGAAGAATAGACTTAATTATTTTCCTGCTAATGCATCATTTGGAACAGGAATAATTGAGCTAGAATCATGTTATTGTCTCTTGTATCTCTATTGAGAGACTCCCTGGTATTCAAATAATTAATGCTATTAATTTTTCAGGCCTCAAGATTTCTGTTAACTAAAAAGGTTAATTTACCAATATGTTAATTTTTGAAAATCTGAGATTGCTCTCAACTTTTAAAGTTAGATTTTTACACAAAATCTAGATTTCTATCTTCTTAAACATTAAAAAGAAGCACTGGGGACATGATGGTTAAGTGTTGGCTGCTACCCAAAAGGTCAGCTTTTTGGCAGCACCAGCCTCTCCACAGGTAAAAAGAGCTAGTAATCTGTTCCCATAATGATTACAACCTAGGCAACCCTATGGGGCATTTCTAGTCGTTATATAGGGTTGCTATGAGTTGGAATTCATTCAATGGCACCCAACAGCACCCAAATATTAAAAGAGATAACATTAATACTCCAATCATTCTTAAATTAATAAAGTCCAATTTATCTATAATTTCTTACGGATTTCTTATGTTTTTGTGTTCTGTTTGAAAAATCTTTGGCTATCCTAAGCTCATAAATATATTATCTTCTTTTCTGGAAAACATATTATTTTAATTTCATACTATGATCTATGCTCCATCTGGAATTTATTTTTGTACATGATATGAGATAGTGAGATGGGATTTAAGGTTCATTCTTCCACTTTATGATATCCAGTACATACAGCATCATTTATTGAGCATAGAGGAGAAGAAAAAAAAGAAATAATCATTTCCAAGGCTTTATAATGACATATTTGGCTTTGTAATGGCACATGAAAAATGAACAAATTTTTTATGTGTGGGTTTGTTCCTAGACTATTTTTTTCCAGTGAATTTATTTTCTATCCTTTCATCAATATCATATTCTTTTTATTGCAATAGGTATTTGGCATTATGCTGTTGTTAGTCCCACTGAATTGGTTCCAACTCGCAGTGACACTACATACAACAGAATGAAACCCTGACCAGTACTGTGCCATCCTCACAACAGTTGTTCTGTTTGATCTCATTGTTGCAGCTACTATGTCTATCCATCTCATTGAAGGTCTTCCCTTTTTTTTCCTGCCCTCTACTTTGTTGTTGTTGTTATGTGCTGTCAAGTCGAACCCGACTCATAGCGACCCCTCATGAAATCCTTCTCCAGGGACTGGTCCCTCCTGATAACATGTCCAAAGTACATGATATGAAGGTTTGCCATCCTCGCTTCTAAGAAGCCTTTGGGCTGTATGTGGAGCATTTGGTATTATAGGTCTTCCAAATTTATTTCTTTCTTCAAGGTTATCATGACTATTCTCCAATTCCACAAAAATACCTAAAGGAATTTTGATTAGAAGTGAATAAAACTTTAGATTAATTTGAGAGATATGACTTTCGTACCCAGCTACTCATCAGAAGGAAGGTTGGGTAATCTTCTTCTGTAGTGATACTGCCTCAGCAACCCAAGGAGGGGTTGCTATGAGTCAGGCCTGACTCGACAGCACATAACAACAACAACAACAACAATATTAAGTCATCTAATTCATGACTATGATATATCCTATATATTGTATGTTGATTTAGGCCTCTTTAAAATTCTTTCAGTAATGCTTTATACTTTTCATTCTTGTACAACTGTTAGATATAATCCTAAATATTTAATTTTTTGATGTTATTGTAAATAACATTGTATTGATTTTTTATTTTATTTTCAAATTAGAAATTGTTGTTATTTTATAGTAGTGCAATTGATTTCTATATATTGACTTTGTAGCCACTGGTTTTGATAAATTCACTAATTGATTCTAACAGATTTTTTATTGGATCTTATACCAGTACACTAATGTCTCCTCTCCAATTTTTATATATTTTATTCATTTTTCTTGACTTATTTCACTGGCAGGACTTCCAGGACAATGTCTTATGGAAGTGGTGATGGGGATAGCTTCATGTTTTTACTGATTTCAAGAGGAGATCTTTCAAAATTTTATCATTAAGAATAATGTTTGCTATAGATTTTCTGTTAAATTATTTCTTGTCATATTAAGGAAATTCCCTTCTACGTCTGCTGTTGTTGTTGTTGTTGTTATATGCCAATGAGTTGGACCCGACTCACAGCCACCCCTCCTTGGATTTCCAATGCTGTATTACTATGGAAGTAGATTGTCCAACCTTCCTTCCGAGGAGTGGCTGGTGGGTTTGAACCACCAGCCTTCTGGTTAGCAGTCAGGTGCCTTAGGTGCTATGTTAGGAAGTACTTTATTGTAGTTTTGTTTCAATTATGAAGGGTAGTAAAGTTTTATTTATGTTTTCTTTTATGGACATAATATATGGTTTAATTCTATTAATATAGTGAATTAGCATGACTAATTTTTGAGTGATAAATCAGCTTTTTATTCTTTAATTTAACCCTATCCTATATTTGTGGAAATATATTATCCTTTTCTATATTATTGGATTCCATTTTCTAATATTTTAGGAAGGGTTTTTGTGTCCTTGTTCATAAAAGAGATAGAGCTATAATATTTCTTCTTATGTCTTTGTTAAGTGTTGGGGTAAAGATTATGATGGCCTCAGAGAGTGAGTTGGGATCTATCTCCCCTTTATCCAGGCTCTAAAAGAGTTTATACAGGATTAGAATTATTTCTCCTTAAATATTTAGAAAAAATCTCTGTTGTAACATCTAGGACCAAAGCTTCCTGTGTGGGAAGTCTTATAATTTTTAATCCTATCCTTTTAACAGATGGTAGTACCATTCTCTTTTGTTATTTCTATCAGTTTTGTTAAGTTGTATGTGTGTTTTGATTCAAAGAATTTATTCATTTCATCTAATTTAAATGAATTGGCATAAAGATGTCCATAACCTGCTCTTACTATATTTTAAAGTATGTATTCATATTCTAGGAGCTTTGGTGGTGTAGTGTCTAAGGCATTTGACTGCTAACCAGAAAGCTGGTGATTCAAACCCACCACTCCTCAGATGGAAGATTGGGCAATCTACTTTCATAATGATACTCCCTTGGAAACCCAACGAAGGGGTGCTATGAGTTGGATCTGACTCCACAGCAGTAGGTTTGGTTTGGTTTTATTCATATTCTATTATTATTCCCAGTGTTAATAATTTGTGTCTAATATTTTCTTCTCTCTGCTTTTCTTAACAAGTCTTGCTAAGGATTTATCAATTATATTAGTTTTGCCAAAGAATCAGAGTCAG
>NW_006921668.1:9159419-9187024 GCF_000298275.1 Orycteropus afer afer
ATCATTGATTTTCAGCCTTATTTTTCTCTTCTAGCATATGTTTTTAAGACTTTAAATTTTCCACTTTAAACATTACTTTTTCTACATCCCACACATGTCATTCAATTCCCAATATTTCTAATTTCCTCAATTGAGCCTTTGATTTTTATCTCTTCAGCACAGTGAGAATGCTATAAACACTGTGCCACTCTTTCTGTTTTGCCTCCATTCTCTGTGCCAAAAATCAGTCTATTCCCTAAAGGCCTATGGGACTCACCTCACAGCATCTCCTTTCTCTTTGGACTCTTGGCTCCTCAAGGCCTGGCTGCATTGATTGCCTTCTCAAACCTTCAAACAGCTGCTTTGTTTTAGTTGTTGTTTTTAAACTCAGGTTTGATAGTTGTTCCTGGCAGATAGTTAGTCTGATACAAGCTACTCAATCGAAGCCAGAAGCAGAACTCCTCCCATGTCAGAATCCTACCAATAAAATAAGTTTCACCTCTGCTTATAGTGTATTTTAATAGTACATAATTGTTCAACTTACTGCTATCTAGATAGTGGCAATCTAGAAATATCAAGAGTATTTTTTGAAAATAATATTTTAAAATCAGATTAGCTATACTATTTTCTTTTTCTTTGTAATGTAACACTGTGTGTGCATGTGTGTGTTCTTTAAACATATGATTGCACTGCCTATACAATTGTAAATATTTTGAAGGATTTTCATGGGAAAAAAACTAGTTTTGGGTGGAGGCCTCAACAAAGAATCATTTTAGGATTACAGAAAACCTTTGTGTTTCTTTTTCAGTGAGTCAGTATATGAGCTGCTATGGCAAGGAAATCGTTGGGTACTGCTGCTAATGAGGTTAACTTCAGTGAGATGTTTGTTGCTGCACAGCTATGTAGGTCAGTACTTTCAAATGGTTCTCATTTGTTACATTGCAAATCTTTTCTCACTACTGAGAAATATTTCTGATAGTTGGTAGGTCAGTAGCATCATCCTTCCCTAGAAAGAATAATCCCTATGGATTTTCAGGACTTTAATATTATTTCTAGGCATCAGTTTTAGTCATTAAACAGGTGATTTATCCATCATGTACAAATTGGTAAGTTATGATATACTCTCTCATGTATAGGACCAATGTATGAGTATTTCTTTAATTAATTAAACAGGAAACAAGACCTTTTGTGTCAACATTTTATGCTCTCACTGGCAAGCATCACATTCACATTTGCTCTTTCTATCGAAGTTAGCATAAATTCTATCTCTTTTTGTGTCAGATAACTCTTTTCTTATTAGGTTTTATAGACATGTCACTCCCTGGATGGTGCCAGACTCACTTTGTAAATGCCTTCTCCTAACTCATGCTTTTCTCCAAGTGTGATCAGGTTAAACTGGACATCAATTACAGCCTTGAAAGAAAAGATTCACAGAAAATAGTATCTTGTAATTTGGAAGGTGGAAATAGGGAGGGGCAGACTCTTCCATCAGTCATCTTGGGCCTGCAAGAGGATTTGTTCTCTGGCTGTGTATGCTGAAGCTCTATAGAGCGATGAGACTTGTTCAACAGGCCACTCAGGAAAATCATATTCTCCTAGTTATAACAAACAGCTTCAGGTCTTTCTTAGGAGCTGATATCAAAGTCACTTCTTCATTCTGGAAGACCAACTCCCCAAATTAACTATGATCATTAGCCCTTTCCATCATCTTAATCCAGTTGGAGTTGTCAATGGAGGACCATGATGGCAGCAATGTGTCCTTAGGGTTACTTTGGAGAAAGTTTATGAGCTGACGATTGGCATAGTATAAAGGGAAGCCTCCCCTGCATAACTTCAATGATAGTACCATATCATTCCCTGAAATAATTGTTGTTCTCTATTTTAAATGGATCCAATAGAGAGCACATTAATTATTTCAAAAACCTTTATATTCTATTCAAGCTAAAAACAGATCAGAGTAACTGAGAAAGATGGATTGTCAGGGTGGAGAGAAGGGGAGAGGAGAAAACATTATGAGAAAAATACAAGCTGGCTACAAGTTGCCCTATTGGATGGTTTTTGGAAGGGAAGTGGCATTTCAGGAAGATCACAGTGATGACAGTGTGAAGAATGGATCAGAGGGACTGGTGGAAAATGGGCCCCAGTCAGGATGTGGTTAAATCGAGAAAAGAAAGAAGAAAGGAAGGCTGCTGTATCTTATTACCTCCCTATTGGTTTCCAGGATATATAAGAGTCTCTCATACGTGCACAGCAAAAAAAAAAAAAAAAAAAAAAAAAGGCCAGAATAGTTTGGCTTTATATGAGGCAATATCAAGTTTTAGGAAATTCATGGTGCCTCTGGTATAGTTGGTGCCCATCAAATATTTTTTACCTTTTGTAGTTCCCTAAAATAAGAACAAATACAAGTTCTAACTTCAATTCCTTCTTCCTCTGCCCAGATAGATGGTGGTACAGTTCTTCATTTGAAAAATAAGGTTGTTAAACTAGATAATCCCCAAGGTCTTGACAGCTTTGATAGTGGAACTCTGTTTATGTGAAACCTAATATTTTGTGACATCTCACCCAGTTTAAATATTGAGTAACATTTATACTGTCCTCAGTGATATCCCAGGTCACTTAAGGACCCTTCTGTTCATTCCAGCTACAAAATGGCCAGGTGCTTAAAATCAAACTTCATTTTCTCCAGGTGGATTGCCAATGCCTTGAAGCCAGAGATCACAATTGCCTTTTAGAATATCATGTGGTAACTGATATCACAGCAGTGCCAGCCAATTCAAAAGAAAGATGACCTTATTACCTGCTTCAAGGGCAATTCAGATACAGGCAGGGAGGACTTTGCTGGGTGAAAATGAAGCTTACTGGTGAAGGGCAAACCACAAAGCCTGGTTTGGCGGGTCACCAACCATCACTCAGAACTCAGCTTTGCAATTAGAAATGCTAATTGCTTTGAAGCTTATCAATCTACCTGTAGGCAAAAGTAGTCATCTGATGAGTCAGATTATCATTCACATCAAGCATCATTAATGTGTTTTTGCTCAACAGAATAAATGTGTAGCTTGGTAAATTAGAAAGGAGCTACTTGTATTAGGAATTGAAGACTTGGGTCCTAGGATTTCATCATGGGAAATCATTTACTTTCCCTGGGCCCTTTTCTACATTTAAATTTAGGAATAATTCTTATGCAACCCTATTTCATAAAACTGTTAGAAGAACCAGAGAAAATATCTCTTTCAATCTTCTGGTTTTATGAACAAGAGCATCAAGACTCAAAGAATTTCATTAATTTAAGAGACTTAAAATTTCCAAGTTTGTAAAACTGGAAGTTCAATGTGTTTTCCATTAGGCCATATTAGCTTTCTTGTAAAGACCAAATAACATAATGTATATGAAAATTATTACAAAGAGCTGTAATATGTTATACTATATTAAATATTTGAATGGTATCTTGGTAAAGAAGAGTAGTGTCTTAGTCACCTAGCACTGCTGTAGCAGAAATAACCACAAGTAGATGGCTTTAACAGAAATTTATTTTCTCACAGTTTAGGAAGCTAGAAGCTGAAATTCAGAGCACTGGCTCTAGGGGAAGGCTTTCTCTCTTGGTCAGCTGTGGAAGAAAGCCCTTGTCTCTTCAACTTATGCTTCCTGGTTCTTTGAAGATCTCCATCTTGGCATCTATTTAGCCCATTTCTCCTCTGCTTGCTTGTTTAATCTCTTTTATATCGCAAAAGCCATTAATTCAAGGTACATGCTACAATCCTGCCTCATTAACATGAAAAAGACAACCCATTAGTAAATGGGATTATAAGCACAGTCATAAAGGTTTGCATTTACAATATATAGTTAAAAAAATACCTCACTGCCATTGAGTTGGAGCTCTGGTAGCATAGTGCCTAAGACACTTGACTGCTAATCAGAAGGCTGGCGGTTGGTTCAAACCCACCAGCCACTCCTCGGAAGGAAGGTTGGGCAGTCTACTTCTGTAGTGATACTGCCTCGGTAACCCAAGGAGGGGTTGCTATGAGTAGGGTCTGACTCAATGGCAAATAACAACAACAAGCCATTGAGTTGATTCAACTCATAGTGACCCCTCCTTGGGTTTCTGAGGCGATATTTCTACAGAAGTAGAGTGCCCAATCTTCCTTTTGGGGAGTGGCTAGAGGGTTTGAACTACCAGCCTTCTAGTTAGGAGTCAAATGCCTTAGGTCCTATGCCACCAGAGGAGGATATAATTCAATCCATAACAAGTAGGCCATATATTCTCTATTTTCAAAATGAGGAAACTAAAGATCTGGTAAATTGAAAGATTACTGACATTAGCCATCAAAAAATGAAGGATTTTTACACCTCCTTCAATATTCTCTTTATGATAATATATTGTAAGGGAATATTATTTTCAATAGGGATTAATTACATTTACTTATCACCAAGGGACAGTTTAGAAAATGGAAAGAGTAAAAATTCCAGAGGCAAGTGAGAATTTACTAAGTCCATTTACATCAAGTTAATTCTGACTCACAGAAACCCTATAGGAAATAGTAGAACTGCCTCAGAGAGTTTCCAAGGCTGTAAATCTTTATAGAAGCAAACTGCCTCATCTTTCTCCTATGGAGTGGGTGGTGGGTTTGAATAGCTGACCTTTTGGTTAGGAGCCCAGTGCTTCTAACCAAATGCTTAAGCTCTGTGCAACCAGAGCTCCTTATCCCTTACTAAACCAAAAAACCAAACTCACTGCCGTCGAGTTAATTCAACTTATATTGATCCCTTCTTGGGTTTCTGAGGCAGTATCTCTACAGAAGCAGATTGCCCAATCTTTCTTCTGAGGAGTGGCTGGTGGGTTTGAACCTCCAGCCTTCTGGTTAGCAGTCAAATGCCTTGGGCACTATGCCACCAGAGCTCCCTATCATTTACTATTAAGGTAAAATATTTAACCTCTTTGAGAATAGGTTTCCTTAGGGTAGTGGTGGGGAATACATAAGTAACAATAATACTATTTAACACTTACTGAACATTTATGATATGCTAGGCACTGCATTACTAACTACTTTTACAATTGTTGTTGTTGTTGTTGTTATGTGCCATCGAGTCGGCCCCGACTCATAGCGACCCCTCCTTGGGTTTCCGAGGCAGTATCACTACGGAAGTAGGATTGCCCAACCTTCCTTCCGAGGAGTGGCTGGTGGGTTTGAACCACCAGCCTTCTGGTTAGCAGTCAAGTGCTTTAGCCACTATGCTACCAGAGAGTGAGATTATTGTGAGACCTACAACGGAAGATAACATAAGTAAAATCTGTTATAGTTTTCTTTCTTCTTAAGTTTGATATTCCTGTTGGTGATAAAGCATGTGCTGTGGTAATTGAGTCCCCAAAACTTTCCACTGTGACCAAAATTAGTAAGCTTGAGGAAGTGAAGGGGGGGGGGAAGGATTGATTATTTCCTACCTATCACAATTTGGAGAAAAATTATTGATTTTTAGTGTTTTGGGTAAGCATTAATATGATAATAGTGCTCAGGTTCAACATCATGATCATCTCTAACCGACCTAAAAGAAAATGTTCTTTTCTTATTTTTTTAAGTATACACTGTAGAGGTTTTTGCACAACAAAGCAAAAGCATTTTTCCTTAAGAACAGCCTTCTAATTAAAACAGGAAACATACACCAATTACATAGTAAATATTAGATTATTTTAATTTTATCTTGTAAAAAAAATAGTAAGAGGAAACTAATTCTCATAGAAAATTTTTCTAAAGAAACTATATCCTATAATCAAAATCAACATCAATTTTCCAATTAGAAAAGGAATTTAGGTCAAGTATGTGAACTAGCAGTTTTGAAAGACAACCATGTATATGGTTTAGAACAAATATTAAAAATAAACTTTTTTGGCTGCCCTGTTTACCAGAGGTCTTTTCAGTAGTTTCTGTAAATTTTTATCTTGTTGTCAAAAAACGATTTGAGGGTCACAAGCAAATAGAATGTAGAGCTATTATTTCCATGATTTTTCATTAATTCTGGGCCTTATGGTGACTGCACATCTTTCTGCCCCAAAGTCCAGAGCACTGCCCAGACATTGTTTACTGAGCTGCTATGCTAATTTGTACTTTGGGACAAAGCTTGGACTATTCCTTACTTCAGAGATGGAGCAAGTGAACTGAGCAGAAGCAATAGTACTCAGATCTTGTAGTCTTAGAGATTGCCAAAATTTCAACAGCAAAGTTTTGATGCTGACTCCTAAATCTATAATTTTAGCCATAACCTCTCCAATGAATTCTAGATATATCAACTGTGCAAGAGATCTTCTCCTAAAAGCTTCCAGAGATACCTCAAATTTAACTCATCCCATATGTACTCATTATCTTCCCTAAATCTGCTACTCCTTGTGTACTCTGAACCATAATTAATGGTTTGCTTTCCATCTAGATGTGCAAGCCAGAAACCTGACCATTAACCTTTATTCTTCCTTTTGTTCAGCATTCATGTCCATTGACTCTCTCCTGATCATTAGTCCTCAAAACTCAAAACTCACTGCCTCAAGTCAAATCCAACTCATAGCAACCCCTCCCTGGGTTTATAAGGTGGTATTTCTATGGAAGTAGATTGCCCAGTCCTCCTTCTGAGGTGTAGTTAGTGGGTTTGAACCCCTAGCCTTCTGGTTAGCAGTCAAATGCCTTAGGCACTATGCCACCAGAGCTCTCATCATCAGTTCTACTTCAAAAATATCTTTGAATCTGCTCACTCCTCCAACCACTACTCTTACTTTCTCACTTCTGGATTATTGTCATAGCTTGTTAATGAGTGTCCCTGTCTCCAAGGCAACGACTTTCCATTCCACCCACTGAATTGCTTCCACAGTGTTTTCTGAATATTAAATCTTATCTTGTCACTCACACAATTAAAAATTCTCCAGTGGATCCCAGCCACTCACAGGACAAAAATTGAAACTGATGAGCATGGCATACAAAGACAGTTTTTGATCCAGTTCTTAGGTCTTTCATTCATAGTCTTAGACTGTTCTCTTGGACTTCTTATGGTTTGGACTCATGCACTGCTCGCTAGGGTTTCCATGGCTTTGCACATGCAGTTCCCATTGGAACAGTCTTCTTTTCCACCCCTAAAAGTCTACTCATCCTAATTGTATTTCAAGTAGCCCTGGCTTTGGGCTGTGTCCCATGTCCTTCTGTGCATATTCTAAGAATTAACCTCATGCACACTCCTATAATAGATTTTACTTCATTATATTATAATTCATTGTTTACATATTTGTTTTCCCCTCCTCTCTGGAGTTTGTTTGAGCATTATCTTTGTATTTCTAGCATATAGCAGAGTGTCTGGCAGTGGAGTAGGACACGGTACATGTCTGCTGAATATGAATGAAGACCAAGGCAGCCGGTTCCAGTCACAGCTCAGCAACCCTGTGCATGCAAATTAATGTCTTACAAGAATTTCCTCAATTATATAATCAAGAACTTTCTTCCAATGATGCTTTAAGAATTAAATAAGACACAGGATTACTCTATAAATAGTAAGTTAGTATATAAATATTGCTGTTGTTGTTATGTGCTGTTGTGTTGGACCCGAGTCATAGCGACCCCTCCTTGGGTATCCAAGGAAGCATCACTACGGAAGTAGATTGCCCAACCTTTCTTCTGAGGGTATACAAGTATAACTCCGTATAATTATTGTGACCCATTACATGCTGAACAATATATTAAAAAATTCCTCTGCTTTGTAAATAAACATGACACATAATGACTTTTAAAACTGATGCTGACCTTTCTTCCATTCTCATATATATATCCTTTGTCTCCTCTTCTTCACAGTAAGATGCCCAGACTCTTTATTCTATAACCACAGTCCCCAAGTGTCCCACTTGACTGCCTTTGCTCATGCTGTTACTCTGTCCACAGTGTTCATTCCCATCATTCTTCTCCTAATGAGTTTATCCTCTGAAGTTTAACTCCAGAGTTTGATAGTCTTGCAAGCCTTTCCTGTCTTCATCCAGGTGGTACTCAGCATGCTGCTCTCTCAATTCCCCAGTCCTTTGGTATATGCTGCTATTGCAGCTCACACCACTGTCTGCATATCTTTTCTACATGCTCATCTTTTCTACATGGCATTGTGAGCTCCTCCCAGTGTTATCACATTTTTCCAGGACTGTGATTTTCCCAGTTTCCCAGGGATTGTCCCCCTTCAAAGTGGGTCTCATTCAGATTCCCAAACCAAACTGAACACAATGTAGACAAAATATCAAAACATCTACAGTTCCCCAAATTGTCCCTATCCTGAATGAAGAAATGGTGCTCAAGGAGGCACCTCTGGGTTCCTAAGTTACTCTCTGAATTCCCTTAGTGGTGCCTGGCCTCCCCCTGGAACTCCAGAGAAAATTAGAAGTTCTCTAGGTCACTTCTCCGGAGCTCTGGTAGCATAGTGCCTCAGGCACTTGACTGCTAACCTTGGAAGGAAGGTTGGGCAATCCTACTTCCGTAGTGATACTGCCTCGGAAACCCAAAGAGGGGTCGTTATGAGTTGGGGCCGACTCGATGGCAAATAACAACAACAGGTCACTTCTCACTAACATCCCAAGGCTTAATACACTTTGAAGCTTTCAATGGACTCAGTATTCATTAGTATCAAGTCAAGACTCTTTATGAGGCTTGGTGTACTCTTTTTACTCCCTGCTTCACTTTTTTTCTGAAGTCTGAAGCTTTGATCAGGAACCACAGCCCTTTGGCTCAGCCTGAGCCCATCAGAAGCACATTTCCCGGACTACAACTAACAGCCTTCTTGAGTCTTCTCCTTCTCTTCTCTCCCTTTCCTTTCCTTTCCTTCTCCTTCTCCTCTTGCTCTTCCTTCCCCTCCTTTATTAACAAAGTTTTCAAAAGTCTGTCAATGTCACTGAAGATTTGCTTAGTTCCAAGCACTGTGCTAAACATTGTCCATGCATTATAACATTTTTCCTTACAATGCATCTAGACACAGAGGCTTAGCGAGATGATATAACTTGGCAGACACAAGCTGGGTCTATTGGAGGAGTTCCTGGGTGATGTAAACACTTAAGTGCACAACTACTAATTGAAAGGTTGGTGACCTCAAATCCACCCAGAGGTGTCTCAGAGGAGAAGCCTGGTGATCTGCTTCTGAAAGGACACTGCCTTTCAGTACAATACTACCTGCACACATGAGTTCCACAAAATATGGGATCAACTTGAAGGAACTGTTTTTGTTTGTTTGTTTGCTTTTTTGCAGAGGTGGGTCTGTGTGAGTCCAAAGCTGATGTTATGAACATCATTAATATCCGTTGATATTCTGCCTCTGCAACATCACCAACACCACTTGCCTTGCTTCCTTGCCTTTCAGTAGCCTGCTCCTCCACCAGTGACACACAGTTTTGCCTGCCATCCATGAACAACTCCATTGTGTTCACTGTACATCCTATGTCCATATTGTTATCTTACCTTTTTTTAAGTACCTCCTCCAGATATTAGTCAAGAATAGGAACAGTGATTCATTGACGTTTCTAATAAGTGGGCCCAAACACATTTATTAAATAAACAAATGCATTATATTCATAGAAGCAATATTCAAAATTCTTTAGACTAGAAATTGTTTTAAGTATCATTCATTTTTATAGAAGGAACCATGGTAGTACAAATGGTTAAGCACTTGAATGCTAATCAAAAGGTTTGTGGTTCTAACCCACCCAGGTGCTACATGGGAGAAAGACTTGGCAATACAGTCTTATGAAGATTGTTGTTATGTTGTTAGGTGCTAATGAGTAGTAACTCTGTGTATAACATAATGAAAATCTGCTTGGTTCAGAACGATCCTCACAATTCTTGCTATGCTTGAACTGATTATTGCATCCTCTGTGTCAACCCATCTCATTGAGAGTCTTCCCCTTTTTTGCTGACCAAGCATTATGTCCTTCTACAGGGACTGGTCCTTCCTGGTAACATGCTAAGGAACATAAGAAGAAGTCTCACAATCCATTGCCATCAGAGCAGCTTGAACTTCTTCTTTCAGTACTATCAGTTCTTAATTATATGCTACCTCTTGGAATGGTTGAACATCAACTGATTCTTTTTGATATAGTAACTCTATCCCTTCCATCTTCCCTTGATGTTTCCTGCTCCAGTAATTATCTTGCCCACAGAATCCTTCAATATTGCAACTTGAAGCTTGAATTTTTTCTTCACCTCTTTCAGCTTGGCAAATGCTGACTGTGTTCTTCTTCCACTTTGGTTTTCTAACTCCAGATCTTTGTACATTTCATTATAATATTTTGTCTTCTCAAGCTGCCCTTTGAAATGTTTGTTCTGTTTAGCTCTTCTACTTCATCATTTCTTTCATTTGCTTTCCTTACTCTCCATTCAAGAAAAAGTTTCAGAGTCTCTCCTGATGTCCATTTTGGTCTGTTTTCAAATAGTATGTTTTGAGTGGTTTACAGAGCAAAATAATTTTCCATTCAACAATCCATACACATTATGTTTTGTGATATTTACTTCAATCCTCATACTGTAACAGCACTCTTCCTACTTCCTCCTTATGCCCACACCTACCCTTCATTCTTCTTTCCTGTTTCCTCCCAATTTCCTAGCTCTATTCCTGGGCAAACACTGTCCTCTTGATCTCATATATTTGATTGTTATAATGAGTGCATACCCTCCTGATGTTACTGTTCACCTTATCAGTCTGGCCATTGTTTTGCTGCTGGCTGAGTGATGGGGGTTAAATTCAGTTCCTAGCCCAAAGGGTGTCTAAGGACCATAGTCTCAGGGGTTCTACCAGTCTTCATCAGACCAGTAAGACTGGTCTTTTTTATGATTTTGAATTTGGTTCCAAATTTTTCCCCACTCTATCCAGGATCTTTTATTGTGATTCCTTTCAGAGCAGTCAACAGTGGTAGCCAGGCACCATCTAGTTTTTCTAGTCTTACACTCATGGAGGCTGGAATCCATGTGTTCCATTAGTCCTTTGTACTAATTGTTTCCTGCATATTTTTATTTTGTTCACTCTTTGCTCTGGATGGGGAGAGACAAATAGTTGCACCTTTGATTTTCACTTACAAGCTTTTAAGATCCCAGTTGATACTCACCAAAATAGGATGTAGAACACTGTCTGTGTGGACTATATTTTGCCACTTGACCTTAGAATCCTAAGACTATGGTTCTGAGGCTCTGAATCCATCAACTTATTCCCTCAAGGTGTTTGGTTATGAGTAAGATGTTTTCATAACTTTGTTTCCTGCATGCTCTACTATATTTATGTTTATATTTGCAGTACATATACATACATAGGTAGAGATAGCCTGTCAAACCTACATATATTCATGGGCATAGTCCTAATCACCTTCCCATCCTTGTTCATCTTGACTGTCTACCTATACATCTACTCCTAAATTATCGTTATTACCATTATTGCAAGATTGTGTAGGTAATGGCATTCACCTTTTCTTTTCTAGCTTTTTAATTTACCTTTTGCTCTCTTCACATATGATGTCCTTCATGCCATTCCACAACTCACTTTGTCTTCAGTCATTAGTATTCAGTGCTTCAGGTCTATTATTGAGATGGTCTCTAAATTCAGGTGGGATATACTCAAGGCCATACTTTGGCTCTCATGGACTTGTTTTAGTTTTCTTCAGTTTCAAACTGAACTTGCATGTGAGCAATTATAATCAATGATTTGTTCTTCAATCCATCCCTGGCTTTGTTCTAACCAATGATATTGAGTTTCTCCATTGTCTCTTTCCACAGATGTGGTCAATTTGATTCCTGTGTATTCCATCTGATGTGGTCCACATGTACAGTTGCCATTTATATAGTTGAAAAAAATATTTCCTATAAATAAGTCATTGGTCTTGCAAAGTTCTATCATGTACTCTCTTGAATCATATCTTTGATCAAGGCCATATTTTCAAGCTATCAATCCTTCTTCACTTCCAGCTTTTACATTCTAATCACCAGTAATTATCAGGGCAACTTGATTGCACATTTGATCAATTTCAGACTGCAGAATTTGGTAAAAAATACAATTTCTTCATCTTTGGCATTAGTGTTTGATGGATAAGTTTGAGTAACAGTCGTGTTAACCAGTCTTCCTTGTGGGTGTATGGATATTATCATATTACTGCCAGCATTATTTGACAGGGTTGATATTGAAATGTTATTTTAACAATGGCTTCAACAGTGTTCCTCATCAATGTGTCATCATGAGTATGATAAACCTTATGATTATGATTCAAAATGGCCAAATTTCAGTCCATTTCAGTTCACCAATGCCTAGGATATCAATCTTCAGGCATTCCATTTCATTTTTGACAACTTCCAAGTTCCTTGATTCACCCTTTATACATTCTACATTCTGATTTTTAATGGATGTTTTCAAATGTTTCTTGTCATTTTAAGTCATGACACATCAGCAAATAAACCCAGACCCAGTTGCCATCAAGTCAATTTCAACTCATAGCAACCCTGTAGGACAGAGTAGAACTGCCTCAGAGTGTTTCCAAGGCTATACATTTTTATGGAAACAGACTGCCACATCTTTCTCCCACAGTGCAGCTTGTGGGTTCAAACCACCAACCTTTCAGTTAGCAGCCAAGTGCTTAATCATTGCACCACCAGGGCTCCTTCATCAGCAAATGAAGGTCTTGAAATTTTTACTCCATACATGTAATTAAGGCTTACTCTACTTTGAGGAGGCAGTTCTTCCCCAGTTGTATTTTGAGTGCCTTCCAACCTGAGAGGTTCATCTTCAGGTATTATATCAGATAATGTTCCATTATTATCTATAATCTTTTAATTGGCCAATTTTTTCAGAAGTAGATCACCAAGTACTTCCTCCAAGTTCATCTTAGCCTGGAAGTTCCACTGAAACTTGTACACCATGGGTGACCTTACTGGTATTTGAAATATCAGTGGCGTAGCTTCCAGCATCATAGCAACACTCAAGCCACCACAGTATAACAACTGACGGATTAGTGGTTGTCCATAAATATTACAGTGTAGAGAACCCAATGAGGCAGTTCAATCTGTTCCATATGTTCCATTATCAGTTCAAATTGATCCAACCACACCTAACAATATAACAACAACATTTTTATAGCAGTAGTTGATATTTAATTAAAATTCCATCAGATCCGTCAGATTCCTGTCATCAACTGTTACTAAAGCTATCTTGTTGGCTTTAGTTAAATTAAGGCAACATATTGAAATCTAATTGTACCCAAACTGGGGTCTTTTAAGGCAAATTTTGGGGTCAAGAACATGTAAGTGTGCCTTCTTTCTAATTGAAACTTTAAAATTTTCCTATAATTAGAAGCAACCATATTATTTGTAATCTCTCTTTTCAACATTCCTGTGACATAGAAAATAAGCAGGTGATTATAAACTTATTTATAGAAAGAACATAGGCTTAAAAAATTAGGTGGAAGATCTTACAATGAGTCCAAAAATCTGTCCCTTTATTCAGGACATCGATCACTAGCAAAACATATTCTAGTTTTTCACTCTCAAGGAACTACTTTTATTATTATTATTATTATTTAATTGTACTCTAGGTGCAAGTTAAAAAATCAGAGTTTGTTTTACATTCAACATTTCATATACATTTAGTTTTACTCCCCAGTTACCATCCCCAACCCTAACACAGTCTCCTTCCCACCCGGCCCAGCAAACCCACCCCCTTGCCCCTCATAATTATGCACTCCTGTGTGTCCTGCATTTCTTCCATGCAAATGCAATATTGAGTAATAGTAGTATTAATCAATCTTCCTTGTGTTGTTGTTGTTGCTATGTGCCGTCGAGTCGGACCCGACTCATAGCGACCCCTCCTTGGGTTTCCGAGGCAATATTACTATGGAAGTAGATTGCCCAACCTTCCTTACGAGGAGTGGCCAGTGGGTTTGAACCGCCAGCCTTCTGGTTAGTAGTCAAGTGCCTTAGGCATTACGCTACCAGAGCTCCTTAGTCTTCCTTGTAGGTGTATGGATATTGTTATATTACTGCCAGCATTATTTTATAGGATAGATATTGAAATGTTATTTTAACAATGGCTTCAACACTAGGAACAAAAGGAACTACTTTTAAAATTAGATAGTTGATAAAAGAAAGTTAATATTAAGTCAGGCAGAAGTAGCCCAAATCATCACATTTCTTCTTTGAATTCTAAGAATATTATGGGAAAAGAGAGGAAATAAATATTCCATATGAACCAAGAAAGCTATCAACTGTGCAAATACCTTTTGGAGCCATGATTTGAATCCTAAAGATTTCTGTTTACAGATGTTGCTGTCTATCATATTAATCTGTGTGCAATTTTGAGAACAAGTGGACACTCATCTGGCTGAAACCAGGATAACAGCATTTAGCTAGTCATCTCATTTCTTATTCAATAAAGGCCTTACCAATTCATGTAAACAAAGATTAGCAGTGGGGAAATGCAGGGCAAAGAAATGAATCAGAAAGAAAAATATTGAAGCATTAAATGTTATTATATGTTCCAGTCCGTAGAGTAAAATGAATTATCTCCTCTTGTCATCCACAAGTAAAGGATAGAAAATGTTTTCCACTCAGAAATATACCCCATCTTTTCATGTTCCATTAAGAGAAATTTTTTGAGAAATGCCTATAAAGTTTAACATCACGTGGCAGCTATATTGTAGTAATCATTGCAATTCATCTTTTTTTTAAGATCTTTAATCCCATTTGATCTGTATATCTCTATGAAGCCATAGAATCAACAATTATTTTACAATTTTTTTGTATGTATAATAGCTTATTTTATCAAATTGATTTTATACGTCAAATATTTTATAAAACATTACTTTTTTTATTAATATTCCCTACTCTCTAGCCAATTATTATGTAATTATAAATACATTTGAAATTCAATTACTAATAAATAATAAACTTTGAAAAAGGGAGTGCACCAGGGTAGATTAGTTTAAGCAAATGGAGGAAGTATACTTTGCTCTTTATAGAGATATAATTTCACAATTACGTTTTAAACTAGCCCATGCAAAAACAATCAGTTCACTATGCCAAATGTCTTCTCAGATGAGGTTATTCATTCACTTTTCCATGTAGGAAGTGATTACTGAGAAACTACTTTAGACCATATATTATTCTACTCATGGCATTAAAGAGTAATGCCATGCTTTAGCAGCCAATGAGAACAATTTTGATCTAATTTCAGAACTTCTAATACTGATTCTCCAAACTTCTACCTCTTGCACAAAAGAAAACCTATATGTAGAATCAAAAAGGAGCCTTAAGTTTACTAAGTTTTTCAAAAGATGAATTACCAATTTGTCCGTAGATCCACTGAATCAAAAGCTGCCTTAGTTCTCTAGTGCTGCTGTAATAGAAATACCAGAAGGGGATGGCTTGAAAAAACAGAAATGCATTTTCTTACAGGACTGAAGTGTCCAAAGTTTGAATTAGCATCTTAGATGTGCCTATTTCTTCCTTTTAGCTACTCTTGAATTTCCCTTGGCTCCTTTGCTTATAGAGGATCCTCACATGATATCTGTTTTCCCCAATTGTTACACACAATTCTGCATCTGATCTCCTCTTTTTATAACTTGAAAGTGATTAGGTTCAGGACACACCCTACACTGATATGGCCTCACTAGTAACACAACAAAGAAAACCCTATTTCCAAACAGGATTATAACATCATTGTATGGCATTCAGTTGATTCCAACTCATAGTGACTCCATAGGGTTTTCTAGGCTGAAAAATCTTTACAGGAGCAGATCACCAGGTCTTTTTTCCCATTGAGCTGCTGGTGGATTAGAACCATTGACCTCTCAATTAGCAGCCAAGTGCTTAACTTTGGACCACCAGAGTTCTTCTCCACAGCTTTAGGAGTTAGGATTCCAATAAATATTTGGGGGCATACAATTCAGTCAATAACAGCCACATACTTAGAGACAGGATATCAGCCTTCCTTTCTTAATTCTCTCTCTAGCAATCCTGTGAAGGGTGGGAAGGATTATATGAAAGATGCTCATCTATAACCATATAAAATATGCTCACTGCTCAGTAGCACTCTTTTCTGGCTCCCACTCTCACTACCATTTGCAGCTTTCCCTCTGCGCTATTGTCTGATGGTCCACAGAGGTCTCTGTCTGCACCCCAACTCTATCCAGGGACTCCATTGTCACTCCATGTTGTTATTGTTCTCCTGCTTTTTGAGGTATACTCTGCTTAGACACCTAGGTGGGTAGAATAATGAATGTCTCTCACTCCCCAAATGCCCACGTTTTAATCTCCAGAACATATTCAGAATTTAAATATGTTATATTGCAAAGAAAAAGGGTAATAAGCTTGTGGATGGATTTAAGGTGACTTTAAGTTGGAAAGTTTATCAGCTGACCTTAAAATATGGAGGTAATCCTGGGTTATTTCCATGGTCAGAGTACAATCAGAAGAATCCATAAAAATGAAAGAAGGAGGCAGATGAGGAGATCAGAGTGATGCAGTGTGAGAAGGACTTGATCTGCCATTCATGGTTTTGAAGATGGAGGAAGGGTACCATGATCCAAGGGAAGTGGGAAACCTATAGAAGCTGGAAAGATAAGTAAAAAATTCTCTCCTAGACCGTCCAGCAGGAGGACAAATTTCTGGCACCTTGAATTTAGTCCACAGAAACCTGTGTCTGACTTCTAACCTACAGAACTATTAAACACTAAATTTGTGTTCTGTTAAGCCACCAAATTTGTAGTAATATGCTATGTCAGTCACAAAAAATTCATATAGCATTTGTTATGGATTTGTTATGGATTTGTGGCCCCTAAAAAGGATCTGTTGAATTTCCAACCCTTGTAGCTGTGAATATGACCTCCAAGAAGGAAAGAAGGTCTTTCTTTGCAGATGTTATCTATCAAGTTAAGGAAACATATAAGAGTAGGGTGGGTCTTCATCTCTTCTGAATGGTATCTTACAAACGGGGAAAAGGAAGTGTAGAGGCAAATAGGGAGAAGATATCATGAGCTCTGGTAGTGTAGTGCCTAAGGCACTTTACTGCTAACCAGAAGGCTGGTGGTTCAAATCCACCAGCCACTCCTCAGAAGATAGATGGGGCAATCTACTTCCGTAGTGATATGCCTCGGAAACCCAAGGACAGGTCGCTATGAGTCGGGTCCGACTGGATGACACATAACAACAACAACAACATCATGTGAAAATACATCTACAAGCTAAGGAAACACCAAGAGACACTTGGGGCTACCAGAAGATAGATGAGACAAGGAAGAATCCCACACCCCAGAGAGAGAGAGAGGGAAAATGAGAATATGGTCCTGCAAATGGGCTGGATTCAGATTTATAGCCTCCAGACCTGTGAAGCAATACATTTCTTTAAAGCCACCTCCTTTCCTTTGTGGTATTTTGTTATGGCAGCCTTAGGAAACTAAGTCAGTTTCCCTATGGTAGGGGAGTTCTGTCTGTCACACCTTTGGCAAAAAGGATCCTCACACTTCCCTAGAGCACTCATGTTGCTAACTTTGAATTTTGGCCACTCTTTCCCCAGACAGGAAGACTTGTCTACACTTCTTACATTCATGTCTATTAGAAAGGAGGGATAGATACCACAGTGAAATGCTTGGGACCCTGGTGAGATGGTCATGCTCCATTTCACTTGTACTGGAAACTACTGCTCCCATTTACATGTAGGCCTAGCTGAGATGTCAGACTCAGCCTGCCAGACTTGCGCCTCCTCATGGTGATTTTCTTTCGAGAGCCCATGGACTTTCAATGAAGTCTGGCTCATACTCCCACTTCTACCCTTCTATTAGATGTGTGTACATATATTAAGGTTAAGCATATATGGTTAAGCATCTGACTGCTAACTGAAAGACTGGTGATTCAAATTTGCCCACAGGTGGCTTTGAAGACAGGTCTGGTGATCTGCTTCCAAAAGTTCACAACCTTGGCTCACCTATGGAGCAGATAGATCTACTCTACACACATTGGGCTCCCTTGAGTTGGAATCCACGCAGTGGAAACCAACAACAGCAATGTGGAGAAGTTTCATGTTCTTTCCCATGGAGTTTTGGAGCTCTGGGGAAATCAGGTCAAACCACCATTGTTGTCAATCACTACATAGTCTGTGATGGCTAGGGAGTTTCCTGAGCATTCCAGACCAAAGAAAGATTTGTGCATTCTTAAGCAAAACTCCATATGCTGTCCTAATTCAGCTCCAGAAGAGCCAATATCTACCAGGACAAAAATTAAATAACTGCTGGTTCCTGTCCTCAGAAAGCTGAGGTATTTATTAGTTTAGGTGTTGAGCTACCTATTGATACTTATACACAACAGGATCACCCCAGAATTAGCAATTCAGTTGCTGTGCACTGATTTTTGCTGCATAGTTATTTCTACCTAGATTGGCCAGGACCACTACCACATTGGCTTTTAAGTAGTTTGAATGTGGAAGACAGTGATATTTAGTCTAACTCATCTGCAGGGTGGAAATGCAAGACTTCAGAGGGCAGAGTCAGAGTCTTGAAGAATTAAGGGTCCCTGTGTGGGAGCTCTAGTAGCATAAGGAGCTCAAGTGCCTAAGGCACTTGACTGCTAACCATAAGGCTGGTGGTTCAAACACACCAGCCACTCCTCGGAAGGAAAGTTGGACAATCTACTTCTGTAGTGATACTGCCTCGAAAAGCCAAGGAGTGGTCGCTATGAATCAGATCCCACTCGACGGCACATAACAACAAGAACAGCAATGTGTGGTGCAAACGGTTTGTGCTTAACTACTAACCTAAAGGTTGGCAATTCAAACTCATGCAGCAGTACCACAGAAGAAAGTCCTGGTGGCCTGCTTCCTTAAAGATTACAGATAAAAAAAAAAAACCTGGCAAGCATTTCTACCCTGTCACGTGAGGTTGCTGTAAATTGAAATTGACTCAATGGCACACAAAAATAACAACAACAAGCAGGTAGAAGGAGCCCTCATGGCATAATGGTAAAGTGCTTGGCTGCTAACTGAAATGTTGGTCATTTGAACCCACCAGACTCTCCACAGGAGAAAAGACCTGGCGATTCGTGACTCTGCCTGGGAGTTCTATTCAGTCCTATATGGTGACAAGGAGTTGTAATCAACTCAATGGTACCCAACTACAGTAACAAGCAGCGGGGAGACTCTCTAGGTAGTGCAAATGCTTTTTTTTTACTACTAACCTAAAGGTTGGTGGTTCAAATCTACCCAGAGTCACAATGGAAGAAAGGCCTAGCAACTTGCTTCTGTAAAGAAAATAGCAAAGAAAACCTTATGGAACAGTTCTACTCTGTTAAACAAAGGGTCATCATGAGTCAGAAATTATTGACAATGACACTGTTTTTGGTTTTTAAGCAGAAAGAAGAGAATTCCAGAGCATGAACAAAGATCAAGATTCAAATAATTGTTTGCTGCATGTAGAGATTTATACTAAATAGTGCAAAGTGGCTAGAGTGTTTTGGGCTGACAGAAACCAGAAGACTTCAGATAAGTTGTCTGTAATGTAACTTGGTTAATTTTCTTAAAAAAAAAAAAAAAACCTAATCAGTGTAAAAATTGACCTTAAATACTTATTTTGTTGATGAAAATGAGTATCTCTGGTCATTTTTTTTTTCTCTAGCATTGCTCATTTGGGTGCATTATGTAATGTTCTTTCAGATGTTTGAAGCATCTTTGATTTGCAAAATTACTTTTTAAATTTTGTTTTGCTTTTAATTTTTTTTTTAGCCGTTTACTTCTCCCCATGCTGTTTTTACTAGATAAAGCACAGCCTAACGGGGAGCTCTGGTAGCATAGTGGCTAAGACACTTGCCTGCTAACCAGATGGCTGGCGGTTCAAACCCACCAGCCACTCCTCGGAAGGAAGGTTGGGCAATCCTACTTCCGTAGTGATACTGCCTCGGAAACCCAAGGAGGGGTCGCTATGAGTCGGGGCCGACTCGACGGCACATAACAACAACAACAACAACAATGGTTAAGTGCTCAGCTGTTAACTGAAAGGTTGGCAGTTCAAACCCATCCAGTGGTCTGTGAGGAGAAAATACCTGGGGATCTGCTCTGGTAAAGATTATAGCTTTGGAGACCCCATGGGGCAGTTCTACTCTGTCCTTTACAGTTACTATGAGTTGGAATCAACTCCACAGAACACAACCACAAGAAAAGACTATAAAGTCTACTTAGCAGCATGACTTGGGAGTTAGCTGGTCTGTGTTCAAATCCCATGTCTGGCCTCAAGATCAGTTTGGTTTGGAGCATTACTAAACAGAATTTGTTCCCTTTTATAAAATGAGGTCAATAAAATCTGCCTCACAGAAGTATTAACATTTAAAATAGACAATTAAAACTAAGATTTACTATAGCACTTAGCACACAGTAAGCCCTCATTCATTAAAAAGTAACTACTTTCATCATTGGTTTCTTTTATTCCCTTTTCCTTAATTGAAAAATGTAATGAAGTACTATTGCAAGGAGAAAAAATCAATAAAAGCAAATACGAGGAATACCATAATCCCACCCATTCAAAAGTAACTGCCATTTATATCTTAACTACTAACCTAAAGGTTGGCAATTCAAACCCATGCAGCAGTACCACAGAAGAAAGTCCTGGTGGCCTGCTTCCTTAAAGATTACAGCTAAAAAAAACCTGGGAAGCATTTCTACCCTGTCACGTGAGGTTGCTGTAAATTGAAATTGAAATGGCACACAAAAATAACAACAACAAGCAGTTGTTGAAAACAATGTTTTCAAGACCTTTTTATTCATAGACTTTGCCAGGTGGAATACACAATAACTAAATTGACTATGAGTGGAAAGAGACAATGGATAACTCATATCATTAGTTAGAACAAGGCCTGGGGCCCAACTGCAGAACACACCATCCCTTCCTTATATACAAGTTCAGGTTGAAGCTTAATAAAACTAAAACAAGTCCATAAGAGCCAAAGTATGACCTTGAGTATATCCCACCTGAATTTAAAGATCATGTCAAGAATGGATTTGGGACAGAGTTGGAGTAATACCTCAGAGACAGCCAAACACCTTGAGAGAGAGAACCACTGGGCCTGCCAACTCAGGACCATAGTGATGAGGGATACCAGGGTCAATTGGCATAACGTTGTTTTGTAGTTAGGTGCCGTCAAGTCGCTTCTGACTCATAGTGATACTATGCACAGCAGAACGAAACAGTGCCTGGTCTCGCACCAGCTCCGTGATCCTTGCTATACTCGAGCCCATTGCTGCAGCCACTGTGTCAATCCATCTCATTGAGGGCCTTACCTTTGTTGACCCTCCACCTTTCCAAGCATGACATCCTTCTCCAGGGAATGGTCCTTTCTGACAACATGATCAAAGTAGGTGACATGAAGTCTGGCCATTCTTGCCTCCAAAGAGCATTCTGGCTGCACTTCCTCCAGGACAGATCTGTTAGTTCTTTTAGGAGTCCATGGTACTTTCAGCATTCTTCGCCAGCACCACAACTCAAAAGCATCAGTTCTTCTTCAGTCTTCCTTATTGATTGTCCAGCTCTCACATGCATACGAAGAGACTGAAAATATGATGGCTTGTATCAGGCACACCTTAGTCCTCAAGGAGACATCTTTGCTCTTCAGCATTTGAAAGAGGTCCTTTGCAGCAGATTTTCCCAGTGCTATGTCATCTGGAGCTCTGGTAGCCTAGTGCCTAAGGTACTTGACTGCTAACCAGAAGGCTGGCAGTTCAAACCCACCAGCCACTCCTCAGAAGGAAGGTTGGGCAATCTACTTCTGTAGTGATGCTGCCTTGGAAACCCAAGGAGAGGTCACTATGAGTCAGGTCCGACTCGACGGCACATAACAACAACAACATACGTCATCTGATGTCATGTCCGCTGTTCCATTGGCTTCAATTGTAGAACCAAGCAATGTGAAGTCTTTGACAACTTCAATTTTTTCTCCATTTATCTTGATGCTACTTATTGGTCCAGTTGTGAGGATTTTTGTTTTCTTATATTGAGCTGTAATCTTTTGGCATAACATAACACATAAAAATCTTGTTCCACAACCTACTTTGGTGAGTAGTGACTGGGATCTTAAAAGTTTTTGAGCAGCCATCTAAGACACAGCTAATGGTCTCCTCTCATCTGAAGTGAAGCAGAGTGAAGAAAATCAAGGAGATTTGGAAACAATTAGTCCAAGGATATGATGGACTTAGAGACCAGAAGAACTAGCTGGTGCCTGGATACCAATGCCAACCACTCAGGAAGAGATCAAAACTGGAGATCTTGGATAGAGTGGGAGGAAAAACATGGAACAAAATCCAAAAACACAATAATGACCAGAATTTCTACTCAGATGTAGTCTGCTGGAACCCCCAAGACTATGGCCCTGGGATTCACTTTGGGCCTAGAATAGGGCTCACTCCCAAGGACTGGCTCTCAGCTCAACACTAGAAAGACTTATATCCTGAACAACCCAACCCAGGGTGATGCACCCACCTACTCTATGGAGATACACCCCTTGGAGTAATTGGCCATGGGGCACCCGAGGGGCAGCATTCACATGGAGGGAAAGCTGGACAAACAAGATTGTATAGTTAAGAAGGCCTGGGGTGGGGGGGGTCACATAGAAGGGAGGGGAGGAGAGTGGGTTAGGGTTGAGGATGTTAATTGGGGAGTGAAACCAAATGTACACAAACTGTTGAATGCAAAACAAATTCTGCTCTGCAAATTTGTACCCAAAGTAAAATAAAAATTGAAAAAAAAGAAAAGAAAGAAATAACAGATTTGGCACATTGAACACTAATGACCAAAGACCATATAAGCTTGTGGGATGACATAAAGACAGCATATATGAAGAAAGAAAAAAGTCATGGAAAAGATAAGGAAGAAAAAACAGACCAAAATGGATGTCAGAAGAGACTCTGAAATTTGCTGGTGAACGTAGAGTGGCTAAAGAGAATGAAAGAATTGATGACATAAAAGAGGTGAACAGAAGATTTCAAAGGGTGGCTTGAGAAGACAAAATATTATAAAGAAATGTTCAAAGACCTGGAATTACTAAACCGAAAGGGAAGAACATGCTTAACATTTCTCAAGGTAAAAGAACTGAAGAAAAAATTCAAGCCTCAAGATGCACCGTAAAGGATTCTATGGGTAAAATATTGGATGACGCAGGAAGAATCAAAGGAAGATGAGAGCAGAGTTTCTTTCTGTTGTGCACGGGGTTTCTATGAGTTGAAAAGGACTTAACAGTACCTAACAACAGCATATATTCTTATACATGACTAATTTTTTTGAATAAAATGATGTCATACCATATGTATCACATTATAATCTACTATAACTTATTTAAGTAAGTCACCATTTAGTGAACATTCACATTATTCCAAAGTTTTGCTATAAACCAAAAAAAAAAAAAAAAAATCAAACTCATGCTACTGAGTCGATTCTGACTGATAGCGACCCCCATTGGGTTTCTGAGGCCAAAAATCTTTACCGAAGTATATCACTCATTCCTCCTTCTGTAGAGCAGCTGATGAGTTTGAACCACTGACCTTCTGATTAGCAGCCAAGTGCCTTATCCACTACACCACCAGACTAGAACTGAATTATGTTCCTTTCTTTCTTTTCTTTTATTTTCTAAGAACAAACAGTTCTAAACCTTGAAAAAATAATTAAACACAGAGAAAAGTACAAAACATAATTCAGTTACCAATGTTAAGAAACTTATTTGGTCATTATGTAAAGCATATTTTTATATGGAACTACTTTCTTCCTCTCCAAATTTTTTTGGGAAAAATAAAAGTTAGTTAAACTGCTTTTGGTCAAGTCATATCCACCAGGCCAAATGTGACTCTGTCTCAGGAAGAGCTGAAGACATGGAGGCTTGTGTACCACATTAAAGGACTTAACCATGGAGAATGCGAAGCTTTTGAACAATGTTAAAGCAGAAGCTTAGAAGATTCCATCTCATTTTTTGATCTTGCTAAACAGACACATTGAAAGAGTTATCCATGTATCTAAGCAGTCTTTGGAATTGTTGGGTGGTGTATCTTTGGCTGCTAAATAATTGGAGGTCTGAGTTGACCCAGAAGCACCTCAGAAGACAGGCCAATTCTTCTGAAGAATTGGACAACGAAAACACAGTTCAACGGGCACAGTCTAGCTATGAGTTGGAGTTGACTTGATGGCACCTTTTTTCTTTTCAAGTGACCTACATTCAGAAAAGGAACTCAGGTGGTATAGTGGTTGAAGCATTCGGCTACCAGCCAAAAGTTTGGCGGTTTGAATCCACCAGCCTCTCCGTGGGAGAAAGATAGTGGAGTCTGCTTCTGTAGATATTTACAGCCTTGGAAACTTCATGGGGTGATTCTACTCTGCCCTATAGGTTGGGTATGAGTCAGAACCAACTTGATGCCAGTGAGCGGCTTTGTTCAGATGGAGGTGGTGGTTGTGTGCTGTAGAGTGGATTTCTAGACTGTAATCTCTGAGGAAGCAGATGGTCAGATCATTTCTCCTGCAGAGCCACTAGTGGCTTCAAACCACCTCCCTTTCCATCAGCAACCAAGTGTTTAATCATTGTGCTACAAAGCTCCTTCAAATGGAGGTAATTGTTGTGAATTAAACTGAAAGTTCCAGTGAGTTGCCTGGACAAGATTAGGTACAAATATGTAAGGACATAAATATTAACCATTTCAAATGGATCACATCTCTTTCCTGCCATGTAGGAACTAATGGAAATTTCTCTTTCTGTTGTAAAATGTGCTAAATTAATAAGCTGTAAATACCTATGGCCCACATTAGCATTCTAAAGACAAAAGGGAAAATAAATTAGCTGTTAGTCTATTTATGAGCTGTACTGACTGCAAAAGGAAATGGTTAATTCCTCCTGGCTGCAGTGAAACACTTTATCTCGAGTGACATGTGTAAGAGTTACTGTCCAGAGCAGACGCTTTCTCAGGCTGCTTCCCGCTTATGCTTACAGGGAACTGTGTGAGAGGTCTGTCATCAGACTTACTTGCTGATCTTGCAGATTTTGCTTTCATTTCATCCGCAATAAATATATATTCTTTAAAAGTGCACAGGATCTTTCAAAAATATACCCTTCTTTGATGACATGCTGGATTGACCGACATTTGGGCCACAACAACTCAAGAAAATTGTCGGTAATCACTGCTGTGAATTCACACGCCTACCTGATTCATCCGCTGGGTTCAGCTTGGTACCAGGGCTTTTGTTTTACATTCATTAAAATTCCTATCAGGACACAAAATGCTGAACATCACCCAAAACCAAACCAAACAAAACCAACCAACTGGTGGGGGGGAAGGCTTAGGCGCAGATACAGCGATGGTGGTTTGAAGAAGAAATAAAACAAAACATTTATTGATTAGTTTTTAACTCCTTGGTAATTTCTTTAATTTTCGTGGCAGTTATAAAACCTCAAATATTGGATTTACATATTCAAATCTCCTTTGCTTCATGGAGAGAAACTGAAAAAATAATACAAAAATTATAATGAGAGGTATCAGTCTTTCACATTCCCTCTGTATGCTCAAATAGAGTGAAAACACTTGTCTTTCCTTTCACTGGAGGTATTTTGGGTCATTAATCCTTCTAATAATAACAATAACAAATAATTGTCTTTGCTATTGATAATTAGGAGCTCTGGCAGCATAGTACCTAAGGCATTTGAATGCTAACCAGAAGGCTGGCTGTTCAAACCCACCAGCCACTACTCTGAAGGAAGGTTGGGCAATCTATTTCCATAGTGATACTGCCTCAGAAACACAAGGAAGGGTCGCTATGAGCTGGGTTTGATTTGGCGGCAATGAGTTTGGTTTGACTTGGTATTGATAATTATTCATTAATAATACTAGTGTATCATTAAAAATTAATATCAAATACCAAATTTACTATATGCAAATTGAGGGAGTATATATGGGTTAAGGGAGCTCTGATAGCACAGTGGCTAAGGCACTTGACTGCTAACCAGAAGGCTGGCGGTTCAAACCCACCAGCCACTCCTCGGAAGGAAGATGGGGCAATCTACTTCCATAGTGATACTGCCTCGGAAACCCAAGGAGGGGTCACTATGAATTGGGTCCGACTTGATGGCACACAACATATGGGTTAAAATAAGTACCTTTTTAAATTATAAATAAAATGAGCTTATACCTGACCTGAGATACAAAACCTTGCAAACATTTGGTGATTTATTAACAAAAAATACAAATTCAAGTTAATTTCAATTTTTTCTAATGGAATTATTTCTTAACAGTCAATCATAAAGTATTCCAGAATAGAGTTTTAATTTGATATAAGCTACTTTATTTTTTATCAAATACAGATGTACCTGCTGGTATTATACTTGTTTGCAGTAGAGACTGAATAGTTCATGTGTTATGAATTTCTTTTTTAACAGATATCCTGTGGTAAGATAGAGAAACAACCATCTTTAGTGTATATTGTGGAGGCTTCTGGTTTTCTTCATAGGCCTGCTCTCTTTTCTATGATAACAGAAAACCTAATTTTTGGTTTGACACATAGTCCCTGGAGTAAAGATCACGTTTCTCAAACTCCTGTAGTAAATATGGCCCCATGACAAGCTCTATACATGTGTATTTAATTTCTGGAAAATATCCTCTTTCTCCCTTCACTTCTGTCTGCTGTTTGGAGGTGGGTGTGTTGGATAACTTCGCATCCTGAGGATAAAGAAATATGCCAGCCATGTTGGTGTGGAAAACCATCAGGCTGTGTCCCACATCTGACTGTGGAATTACCACAGCATCTCTGAACTACTTAAATACAAACTACTCTGCACAAAGAAATGAAGGTTCATAGAGTTTATACTGCTGTTATTTGTTGTGTTGTTGTTAGGTGCCGTCGAGTTGCTTCCAACTCATAGCGACCCCATGCACAGCAGAACGAAACACCACCCGATCTTGCTCCAGCTCCATGATCCCTGCTATACTTGAGCCTATCGTCGCAGCCACCGTGTCAATCCATCTTGTCAAAGGCCTTCCCCTCTTTCGTTAGCCCTCCACCTTACCAAGCATGACATCCTTCTCCAGAGAATGGTCCCCTCTGACAACATGACCAAAGAAGGTGAGACAAAGTCTGGCCATCCTCGCTTCCAAGGAGCATCTTGGCTGCACTTCCTCCAGGACAGATCTGCTAGTTCTTTTGGCAGTCCATGGTACCTTCAGCATTCTCCACCAGCACCACAACTCAAAAGCATCAACTCTTCTTCGGTCTTCCTTATTCATTGTCCAGCTCTCACACACATATGGGGTGATTGGAAATATCATGGCCTGTGTCAGCCACACCTTAGTCCTCAAGGAGACATCCTTGCTCCTCAGCACTTGAAAGAGTTCCTTTGCAACTACACGTCATCTAATGTCTTGACTGCTGCTTCCATTGGCATCAATTGTAGAACCAAGCAATGTGAAGTCTTTGACAACTTAAATCTTTTCTCCATTTATCATGATGCTGCTTATTGGTCCAGTTGTGAGGATTTTTGTCTTCTTTATATTGAGATGTAATCCATACTGCAGACTGTGTTCCTCAACCTTCATTGGTAAATGCCTCAAGTCATCCTCACTTTCAGCAAGCAAAGTTGTATCATCAGCGTATCTCAGGTTGTTAA
>NW_006921668.1:9187359-9189254 GCF_000298275.1 Orycteropus afer afer
GGTATTCTTTGCCTTGAGCCAAGATCCATCTGACAGCAGCTATGGTATCCCTTGTTCCATGTCCTCTTCTGAATCCAGCTTGCACCTCTGGAAGTTCTCTGTCAATATACTGCTGCAACCATTTTTGCAAACCGTTTTTGTGTCTTTTTGCTTATTTTGGAAGCTGCATTTGACTTGGCATCATCTCCAGTTGTAATGGTCTGTGGAGTTGCCTGCTGATCTTGGAATTTTTGCAGCCTGTGAGCCAACAATCTGCCATTTTACTTGCTGGTATTGGATTCATCAGCTCCTGAAGCCAGCAGCCTGCTATACTGCCTGCGAATCTTGAGTTCATCAGTCCCTGCAGCTTCATGAGTCAGGAGAAGCCTTCAGCTTGACGTTTGATCCATAGACTTGCCAGTCCCTACAACTGTGTGGGAAAACTGATGATAGATTCAAATCAATGGACTATTTTTACCAGGAAGAAAACTACCTGCAACAAATACTGAGGAACTGCATGTCTACAATCATGAACAATCATCACTGGATTTTGGAAAAGCCCTCCAGATGGCTGACTGAGTCCAGAAAAGGCTTCAGATTGATCCAAGAACTTTGGACTTGCCAGCTTCTATAAGTGTAAGAATGGCAGCAACAGCCAACAACCTTGATCATCCCCCGAGAGACTGGCCTCAAACCTGAACTATAGTTAAGACTCCCCCCCACCCCACCCGCCTTGAGGTTTGAGGCTTTCGGGAATGATAACACCTCCTCGATCAGAGAAATCAAATCAAGCCACCTTCTAACCTTGCCTACCTTCTTGGAGTCCCAAGGTGGTACATACAATTGATGCACTTGGCTGCCAGCTGAAAGATTGGTGGTTCAAGGCCACCCAGAGACACCTGGGAAGACTGAAAAATCAATCACTGAACCCCTCATGGGGTGCAAGTCTGCCCTGACACACACAGGGTGCTGTGAGTCGAGGTCAGTTCCATGGCCACTGGTCTGCCTACCTTCCTCCTCCTCTCCTTCCCAGTTTACCAGAAGGCCTAAAGACCTGCCCAATACCTGCCACTCACCCTGGGCTCTGCATGGCAACCCTTCCCGTCCCAACAGGGACCTCACTGCCCTAGGTATTTCCTCTGTCCCACTCCTGCAACAAGGGGTATTGTTACTCTAATATCCTACACCCGCTTGGTGAATGGAGGTTCAGTCTTCCCCCACTCCCACCCACCTTCTGGTCCTGCAGGTTTTAGTTTTAAGCTTTTTTCTTTTCCCTGTTCCTGGTTGCATTTTTTTTTCCCCCTCATGGTTAATCCTGTTCCTTGTTTTTCTTTTTGCATTTTTCCCATTTTTTTTTATTCATTATTCCCCTTCTTTGCCTTTTTCTCTTATTGCCCTATCCCCAGATATTGCAGGTTTTCTTGTTTATTTTTTGCTGACCTTCTTGTTTGTCTGGAGGGGGCAGCCATTTTGATTGTTTACACATGGCAGGCATATTGGATATTTAAAGTGACCAAGAGTACAGCCATTTTGAATGTTTACAAGCGGCAACCATTTCGGATTTTAAAGTGATAGCATTCTCATTGGGATTCCAGGGACCTAAGAACAGGCAGTGAGGTGGGAAGCAGAGAGAGGACAAAAAAAGGCAAAGGGGACCAGAGCAGATGAAGGAGTCAGCCACAGGGACCCAGGTGAAGAGAGGGAACCCAGGCCACACCCTGCAAGGAGTGAGGTGGGAAGGCAGGGAGAGGACAAAAAAAGACAAAAGGGACTGGAACAGATCAAGGAGTTAGCCACAGAGATCCAGGTAAGGGTGGTTGGAGGGGTTTCCAACAGCTAAGGGAGACAAGAGAAGAGTGTTCAGCCAGGGGGCAGTTTAAGCATAGGCACTGAAACAAGGCGGGCTTGTGCTTACT
>NW_006921668.1:9194914-9213416 GCF_000298275.1 Orycteropus afer afer
AAACCAGATGAATTGTGGGATGACATCAAGAGCATCATCCATGAAGAAAGCAAAAGGTCACTAAAAAGACAGCAAAAGAACAGAAGATCAAAATGGATGGCCAAAGAGACTATGAAACTCACCCTTGAGTGGAGAGTAGCTAAAGCCAATGGAAGAAATGACAAGATAAAAGAATTGAACTGAAGATTTCAAAGAGGAGCTCAAGAAGACAAAACCAATTACTATAATGAAATGTGCAAAGACCTGGAGTTAGAAAACCAAAAGGGAAGAACACTCTTGGCATTTCTCAAGCTGAAAGAATTGAAGAAAAGCTTTAAACCTCTAGTTGCAATATTGAAAGATTCTAAGGACAAAATATTGAATGATGCAGAGAACATCAAAAGAAGATGGGAAGAATACACAGTCATTGTACCAAAAAGAACTGGTCTATCTTCATCCATTTCAGGAGATGGCATATGATCTAGAACCAATGGTACTGAAGGAGGAAGTCAAAGCTGCAATGAAGGAATTGGTGAAGAACAAGGCTCTGGGAATTGACAGAATACCATGGAGGTATTTCAACAAACAGATACCACACTGGAGGTACTCACTCAGGTATGCCAAGAGATTTGGAAGACATCTACCTGGCCAACTGACTGGAAGAGATCTATATCTGTACCCATTCCAAAGAAAGGTGATCCCATAGAATGTGGAAATTATAGAACAATATCATTACTATCTCATGCAAGTAAGTAATCTGTTATTTAGGATTTCCAGTATTGACAGACAAATCTAAACTCTAACAAATGCAAAAATTGGATGTCTGAAAGAAGGGTGTTGGCATGACAAAGCCTAAAATAGATGGTGATGTTTTAATTGGCCAGTGAGTGCTGAGAGCTCAGATAATGGGAACTCAAAAAGTGGAAATATTTGCTACAATGTTCCATAAAAACATTTAATGAAACTATTACTGGTGTTATCTTGGAAAGCAAACCACATGTCATAGCAAAATATCATAAGGACATTATAGCAAAGATTCAGGATATTGCCTTAGTTTGATTACTTCTTGTGTTTTAGCAGGCTACCAACAAGGTGGACTGAAGGATGAGCTAATCATTCTGGTAACTGCCTGCATCCTGCAATACCAGTTGACCAAGAGTCCAACAATCTTACAATATATAGCAAATTAATACTACTACTACTAGTAAAGCAGTTGCGATTGATTTGATTCCTACTAATGGTGACCCCGGGAGCTCTGGCAGAGTAGTGCCTAAGGCGCTTGACTGCTAACCAGAAGGCTGGTGGTTCAAACCCAACAGCCACTCCTTAGAAGGAAGGTTGGGCAATCTACTTCCATAGTGATACTGCCTGGAAAACCCCAGGAAGGGTAGCCATGAGTTCAGTCCGACTCGATGGCACATAACAACAACAACAACAATGGTGACCCCATATGTGTCAAAGTAGAAACGTGCTCTATATGGTTTTCAATGACTGATTTGTCAGAACTAGATTGCCAGGCCTTTCTTCCAAGGTACCTCTGGGTGAAAATGAATCTCCGATATTTGATTAACAGCTGTTCTGGATTGAATTGTGTCTCCCGAAAATATGTATCAGGTTGGGTAGACCATGATTCTTAGTATTATGTAGTTATCCTACATTTTGTGATCTGATTAAATAATCCCATATGGTATATATCATAACCTGATAGGCACTTGACTGCTAACCAGAAGTCTGGCTGTTCAAACCCACCAGCCACTCATGGGAAGAAAGGTTGGGAAATCTACTTCCATGATGATACAGCCTTGGAAGCCCAAGTGGGGGTCACTATGAGTTGGATCTGACTTGATGGCAATGAGAGAGAGAGATGGTATTAATGAAACAGGATTATGGAACTTATGTTAATGAGGCAGGATGCAATCTACAGGACAAGGATGTATCATTAGTCAATCACTTTTGAGATAGAAAAAGAGATTAAACAAGTAAACAGACATCAGAGGGATTTCCAACCACCAAGAAAGAAGAGGCAGGAGCAGAGCTAGTCCTTCGGACCCAGGGTCCCTACAACGGGAGCCCCGTAGACTTAGGGCAATACATATGGCAAAGACTTTCTTCTGCAGTTCACAGAGATGGAAAGTTTTCCCCTGGAGCTGGCACCCTCAATTAGGACTTTTGGCCTCCTAAACTGTGAGAAAATAAATTTGTTTGTTAAAGGCATCCACAAATTTGTTTTTGTTATAGTGGCACCAGAGAACTAAGATAGCAGCCAAGAGTTTACCCTTTATACCACCCAGGGACTCAAAGTTAATAATTATACATATATGGTGCTTACTGGAGGTTCTGGTGGCATAGTGCCCAAGCCATTTGACTACTAACCATAATGCTAGCAGTTCACACCCACCAGCCACTCCTCGGAAGAAAGGTTGGGCAATCTACTTCCATAGTGATACAGCCTCAGAAACCCAAGGAGGGGTCGCTATGAGTTGGATCCAACTCCACAGCAGTGGTTGCGTTGCATGCTTACTATGTATCAGGCACAATTCTAGTGCTTTATATATTTTAAGTAACTTAATCTTCAAACAACACAATAAAGTAGATACAGCCATCCCTTAGTATCTGCAAGGAGATTGGTTCTAGGATTCCCCAGGACACCAAAATCTGAGATGCTCAAGTTCTTTATATAAAATTATATAGTATTTGCATATAACTTATCACATCCTCCTGACACTTTAAATCTTCTCTAGATTACTTATAATACCTAAAATAATATAAACCCTATGTAAGAATCACTTTACCCTTTCTTTGAAGGATTGTCTTGACCACTTAAAGAAGCTTTGGTGGTGCTGTGGTTACAGCGTGGGCTGCTAACAAAAACCAGTAGCTTTGCAAGAAAAAGATGAAGCAGTCTACTTCCATAAAGATTTACAGCATTGGAAATCCTATAGGGCAGTTCTACTGTGTCTTATAAGGTTGCTATGAGTCGAAATTGACTTGATGACAGTGGTTTTGGCTTTTTTTTTTTAAATTTTGACTACATAATTGCTTATTTTCCCTTACATTTTCATTCTGGTTGGTTTAATCTGCAGATGTAGAACCGTGGATATGGAGGGTGCATTGTCCTACTTTTAGCCCCATTTTATAGATGAGGAACAAAGAGGTTAAGGAATTTGCAAATAGGTTATCTGCTTAGGTACCTAAGTCAAAATTCCTATTACAGTAAACAGTAAATCGGGTCTTATGGTATTGAAAAGTTAATTGCATTTGTTGCCCAGACTGAACCCCAAACCAAAACAAACGTACCACCATGAAGTTGATTCTGACTCAGAGTGATTCTGTAAGACAGAATAGAACTTCCCCATAGGGTTTCCATGGCTGTAAATCTTTACGGAAGTAGACCACCTCATCCTACTCCTATTGAGTGGCTGGTGAGTTCCAATCACCAACTTTTTGATTATCAGGGGATGCTTAAACCACTGTGCCAACAGAGCTCCTCTTCAGACTGAAGCATTTCTAAATTAAAGTTGCAAAGGGGCAGTCTTAACAGGAGCTAAGCCAGTACCTCTGAGCCTTTCCCAAGTACCTGTAGTTCTCAAATCTCTGTCAGATGGGGGAGCCAGCTCAATGGTGAAGAACAGATGTAGAGTATTATCTTCTTATCCCAGCTCTTTGTTTCAAATACCTTTAAGAGACCCAGTCTGAAGTGTGAGAGAGGGACTGGGCAGAGCCCAAGGGCAAAAAGTAAATGACCTGTCTTAGCTCCTAAAAACTCTTGACTCTACAAGAAATTTATCTGTGGTTTTTAACACATGGAACTGATCGTAAACAATTTGGAATACCAGTAGGTTTTTGTGAGAATTATATTACTTAAAAAACACACACACGTACACAAACCTGTTCAAACTGAAAAGCAATCCTTGGCCTCCAAACCAGTATCAGCAGCAGGCAGGAATGTCTACAGAAGCTAGGCAGGCCAAAGAAGTGCACTCTCCAATGCCCACCTCAGATGATCCATTCATAATAATGGTCAAGAAAGGACTGTGGAGAGAACTTTCACATGGGATAACCTTGGAACTAACTCTATTGACAAGAAAGGAATCATTATTCCTGCTCAACAGAATGTGATAACTTCTAAGACTTAACAGTTTCTCATTCTTCTTTTTCCAAGCAGGACTTTGTTATTGTTACCCTGTTTTTGGAGTGTATTGAAGGCATATAACTGAACCACAAGGAGTCATATTTATATTCATTGTAGAGAACTGCACATCAACTCTGAGATCCAACATTTTGATCTTGATGGGCTTTAGGTATCTCTCTCTTGGGGAGAGACTGAATAGGAGAGATTATAGAAAGAAGGGAACATATAGATATTTGGCTGGCCAAAGGTGACTGAAAATATCTGCTGTGCTCTCCTTCAGGAGTCCTTAGGTGATGCAAGCAGTTAACACACTTGACTGCTAACTGAAAGATTAGAGATTGAAGTCCATCCAAGGTGCCACCAAAGAAAAGCCTGGTGATCTACATCTGTAAAATCAGCCATTGAAAACCTTAGGGAGCACAGTTCTACTTTGACACACATATGTTCCCATAAGTTGAAATCAACTAGGTAGCAACTAGCTTGGCTGGCCCTTCTCCCATGTAAAGCTGAGTATATGATCAATTGAAATAAAGACTTCAATTCCCAACCTAATTTGCAGCTATGTTGACCACAAACTAAACTCTGACTAATGAAATGTGAAAGTAAAGTATACGTGCAAATTTTGAGAAATGGCCTTAAAAGGAGTGGGTGTGTGCTTTCTCCTTTCATCTACATTATTTCTTGGGACAGTTATATATTTGCTAGGGAACTATAGTAGGCTGTGAAAACGAGAACTACACTTTAGGAAATGTGGAATGGAAATTTGGAAGTGGCTAAATACATAGGTAGCTGTGATGCTACCATAACCACCCAAAACTATTCTCATCAAACTTTTACATATGAGAAAGTAATATTCTTCTGTGTTCTATCAGTTACAATTATTTTAAGTTTTTCTTATAGACAGTCAAACAACTAGGGATTATAATATTTTTCCATATGTCTGAAAATCAAGATATACTTAAATCATACAAAACAATGGAGGTCTTTCTTAGAGATAGAATGTTGTCGTTGTTAGGTGCTGTCGAGTGGCTTCTGACTCATAGCGACCGCATGCACTGCCTGATCCCGCGCCAGCTCCATGATCCCTGCTATACTTGAGCCCATCATCACAGCCACCGTGTCAATCCATCTCGTTGAAAGCCTCCCCCTCTCTCGTCGACCCTCCACCCTACCAAGCATGATGTCCTTCTCCAGGTAATGGTCCTTTCTGACAACAAGACGGAAGTAGGTGAGATGAAGTCTGGCCATCCTTGCTTCCAAGGAGCATCTCGGCTGCACTTCCTCCAGGATAGATCTGCTAGTTCTTTTAGCAGTCCATGGTACCTTCAGCATTCTTCATGAGCACCACAACTCAAAAGCATCAACTTTTCTTCGGTCTTCCTTATTCATTGTTCAGCTCTCACGTGCATACGAAGTGATTGGAAATATCATGGTTTGTGTCAGAAGCCCCTTAGTCCTCAAGGAGACAGCCTTGCTCCTCAGCACTTGAAACAGTTCCTTCGCTGTTGACCTTCTCAATTCTACATGTCATCTAATGTCCTGACTGCTGCTTCCATTGCCATCGATTATAGAACCAAGCAACATGAATTCTGTGACAACCTCTTTCTTCTCTCCATTTATTGTGATGCTGCTCATTGGTCCAGTTGTGAGGATTTTTGTTTTCTTTATATTGAGACATAATCCATATTGCAGACTGTGTTCTTCAACTTTCATCAGAAAGTGTCTCAAGTCATCCTCATTTTTAGCAAGCAAAGTTGTATCGTCTGTGTATCTCAGGTTGCTAATGATTCTTCCTCCAATCCTGATGCCACATTTTTCTTCATATAGTCCAGCTTCTCGCATTATTTGCTTGGCATATAGGTTGAATAAGTGTGAGGAAAGGATACAACCGTGACGTACTCCCTTCCTGATTTTAAACCATGCAGTGTCCCCTTGTTCCATGCGAATGACAGCCTCCTGGTCAAGGTACAGGTTCCTCATGAGTACAATCAAGTGTTCAGGAAGTCCCATTCTTCTCAATGTTATCCATAATTTGTCATGATCTGCACAATCAAATGCCTTTGCATAATCAATAAAACACAAGTAAACATCTTTCTGGTATTCTTTGCCTTGAGCCAAGATGCATCTGACAACAGCTATGATATCCCTTGTTCCACATCCTCTTCTGAATTCAGCTTGAACCTCTGGAAGTTCTCTGTCAATATACTGCTGCAAACGTTTCTGAATTATCTTCAGTAAGATCTTACTTGCATGCAATATTAATGATATTGTTCTATAATTTCCACATTCTGTGGGATCCCCTTTCTTTGGAATGGGTACAAAATATGGATCTCTTCCAGTCAGTTGGCCAGGTAGCCGTTTTCCAAATCTCTTGGCATAACTGAGTGAATGCCTCCAATGGGGCATCTGTTTGTAGAAATATCTCAATTGGTATTCCGTCAATTCCTGGAGCCTTGTTCTTCACCAATTCTTTCATTGCGGCTTTGACTTCCTCCTTCAGTACCATTGGTTCTAGATCATATGCCACTTCCTGACATGGATGAAAATCAACCAGTTTTTTTTGGTACAGTGACTTTGTGTATTCCTGCCATCTTCTCTTGATGTTTCCTGCATCATTCAACATTTTGACCATAGAATCTCTCAATATTGCAACTCAAGGCTTACATTTTTTCTTCAATTCTTTCAGCTTGAGAAATGCCGAGCATGTTCTTCCATTTGGTTTTCAAACTCCAGGTCTTTGCATATTTCATTATAGTAATTGGTTTTGTCTGCTTGAGCTGCTCTTTGAAATCTTCTGTTCAGCTCCTTTATCTTGTCATTTCTTCCATTTACTTTAGCTACTCTCCTCTCAAGGGCAAGTTTCAGAGTCTCTTCTGTCATCCATTTTGGTCTTCTCTTCTTTTCTTGTCTTTTTAGTGATCTCTTGCTTTCTTCATGGATAATGTTCTTCATATCCTCCCACAATTCTTCTGGTTTTTGGTCATTGGTGTTCAATGCATCACATCTATTCTTTAGATGGTCTCTAAATTCAGGAAGGATATATTCAAGATCATATTTTGGCTCTCTTGGACTTATTTTGCCTTTAACTTCAAGTTGAATTTGCATATGAGCAGTTGATGGTCTGTTCCACAATCAGCTCTTGGCCTGGTTTTGGCTGAAGATACTGAGCTTTTCTACCACCTCTTGCCACAGACGTAGTCAATTTGATTCTCGTGTGTTCCATCTGGTGAAGTCCCTGTGTAGAGCCTCCATTTGTGTTGTTGAAAAAAGTGTTTGCAATGAACAAGTCGTTGGTCTTGCAAAATTCTACCATGAGAGTTCCAGCATTATTTCTGTTACCAAGGCCAAATTTTCCAACTACCAGTGATTCTTCTTTGTTTTCACCTTTTGCATTCCAGTCACCAGTGATAATTAACACATCTTGATTGCATGTTCTGTCAATTTCAGACTGCAGAAGATAGAATAGTATCTCTTATTATTATTATTATTATATTTTAATTGTAACAGGAGTTTGGTAAGGAAAATATTTTACCTAAAGTTGGCTCCACTTTTTTCTATGACTGGACACAGCATGATGTGGGAACGATATTTTCACTGGAAAAGGCTTCATCAGTCAGAGAAGAATTATTCTATAAAATAAATATGTTACATAATTTAAAAATATATAATAATGTGGCTGCATGCTTATTTTAACAATTTTTTAAAAAAATAATAATCATGTTACATCATTAATCCACAATTCATCTGTTAGTTGGTGTAGTGTGGTGACATGCATGTTGCTGTGTTGCTGGATGCTCTGCAACCAGTATTTCAAATGCCAGCAGGGTCACTCTTGGTGGACAGGTTTCAGTGGAGCTTCCAGACTAAGACAGATGAGGAAGAAGGATATGGCCAGATCCAGTTGTGAAAAAAAAATTGAAAACCTAAAGAATAGCAGGCAAATATTGTCTGATATAGTCCTGGAAGATGAGACCCTCAGGTTGAAAGTCACTCTAAATACAGCTGGGAAAGAGCTGCCTCCTCAAAGTAGCACTGACCTTAGTGATGTGAATAGAGTAAAGCTTTCAGGACTTTCATTTGCTGATGTGGCAGGACTCAAAATGAGAAGAAACAAGTGCAAGTATCCATTAATAATTAGGATGTGAAATATATGAATTATGAATCTAGGAAACTTGGAAGATATAGAAAAGAAAACGAAGTGCATGAAAATTGATATCATAGGCATTAGTCTGCTGAAATGGACTTGTATTGGCTATTTTCAATCAGACAATTGTGTGGTCCACTGTGTTGGGAATGATAACTTGAATAGGAATGGTGTGACATTAATCACCAAAAAGAATATTTTAAAATCTATCATCAAGTAAAAAGTTGCCAGTGATAAGATAATATTCATACTCCTACAAGAAAGACCAGTTAATATGACTGTTATTCATATTTACACACCAACCTCCAATGGCAGAGATAAACACATTAACAATTTTTACCAACTACATTCATCTGGGATTGATCAAATATGCATTCAAGATTCATTAGTAATTATTGACAATTGGAATGCAAAAATTGGAAACAAAGAAGGATCAGTAGTTGGAAAATATGCCTTTCCTGATAGAAATTATGCTGGAGATGCATGATAGAATTTAGGAAGACCATCACCCTATCAATTGCAAATACCTTTTTTCCAACAAAGGGAATACACAAGGATCAAATCAACTACATCTGTGGAAAGAGATGATGGAAAAGTTCAATATCATCAATCAGAACAAGGCCAGGAGCTGACTCCAGAACAGACCATCAATCGCTCATATGCACGTTCAAGTTGAAGCTGAAGAAAATTAAAACAAGTCCATAAGAGCCAAAGTACAACCTTGAGTACATCTCACCTGAATTTAGAGATTCTCTCAAGAATAGATTTGATGCATCGAACACTAATGTCTGAAGACCAGCTGAGTTGTGGGATGACATAAAGACATCACACATGAAGAAAACAAAAGGTCATTGAAAAAACAAGCAAGTTAGGATAACTTCTTAGCCACAATTGAGCACCTTAAGGGAGTGAGTTGCTTGGCCTGCAGGCTATGGTCCATGGCTTTGAGGCACATCAAGATCAATAGGCACAACATAGTACAAAAAAACATTTTTCTACATCCTGCTTTGGTGAATAGTAACTGGAGTCTTAAAAGCTTGTGAGTGGCTACCTAAGATGGAGCTATTGGTTTCTCCTTGTCTGGACCAAAGAAGGGTGAAGAACATCAAAGACAAATGGAAACAATTAGTCCAAGGGACTAATGGACTGATGAAATCTTAGCCTACAAAACCCTGAGACAGAAGAACTAGATGGTAATTGTCTAATAATGCCAACCACTGAGAAAGGGATCAAAATTTGAGATCATAGATAGAGTGGGAGAAAAATGTGGAACAAATTAAAAAACATACAATAGACCAGGATTGCTGATAGGATAAACACTGGTGAAAGTCCAGAGACTATGTTCCTGAATTACCCTTCAGGCTTGGAATTGGACTAACTCCCATGGCTCAATCTCAGCCAAACAATAGACAGGCCTACCACTTGAGCAGCTACACCAGGAATATGCACTTCTTTAGAAGAGTCAACCATGGGATATCAGAAAGGCAACAGTTGCACAGGGAGAAAGCTAGGCAGGCAGGAATGCATAGGAAAGAAGGAAACAAGGAAGGGGTAACCACAGGGAGGAGGTGTGAGGAGAGCTGTTAGATCATGGAGATTGTAATCAGTGTCATGAAAAATAAATGAGTATGATCTATTGAATGTAAAACTAATCTACTTTGTAAAATTGCACCTAAAGCATAATAAAAAGCTGGAATAAAATACTGGAAAGTAAGAAAAAAAACAAATGGATGTCAAAAGGGACTCTGAAATTTGATCTTCAAACAGAGAGTAGCTAAAGTGAATGGAAGAGTGCCAGCAAGATGATGGAATAGGCAGACAAAGTACACAGACTCTGCAACAAAGAAAAGAGAAACCAGTTGAAACAGATACAGAAGATAATCCTGGGACCCTGAGGTTTGAAAGGAAGGATAAAGAAGTGGATTAAATATAAACTAGTAAAAGAACCTGAATGAAAATAGTGAATAAAGAGACAAATGGAACTGTGAACTGATGGCTGTCCTGACGACATGGCCAGTTTGAATATTTACAATAGGCATTATAATCCAGGCAGCAATGTGGCTGCACATACAATCCAGGAAGAAGTGGCTCTGCTCCCAAAGGATTGCATGGGCAACTGCACAGGGCTGATGACTAGGAGGTAAAACAAAAAATAAGGAGAAAAACAGAGCTATGAACTGTTGGCTGTCCTGAGGGTGTAATCATTTTGAATATTTGCAAGCAGCATGGCCATTTTCAATATGTGCAAGTGATATTCCAATCCAGGCAGGAACCTAAGAGTACATTCAGCTTGCCGAGGACAGGATGGGCAACCATACTTGAGGCTGACAATTAAAAATGTGTGATATTCCCGCTGTTACTGTCACACACCAAACCCTCTTGGTGAACAGAGGTGTGGCCATCTGCCAACTCTACCCACCTTCTAGAACAGAAAGAATTCTATCCCAGTCTCTGTGTGCTGACAGATCCTGGGTACTGTGCCCCACCATCCCCTCCTCCAGCTTTGTATTTGTTTGTTTTTAAAGTATTATTTTTTTTTTCTTCCTCCTTCCTCCTTTCTTTTTTCTTTCTTTTTTTTAATCTTTCCTTTACCTGATTCTCTTTTTAATTCCATCTTTTTCCTTTTCCTGTTTCCATTCTTTTTCCTTTCTTTCCTTCATTTGATTCTTCCCATCCCTTGCTTTTGTTTTTGCAGGTTTTTTTTTTATTTTCATTTTTTCTTTACTATTCTTTTCATCTTGTTCTTTTCTCTTACTCCACTCCCTCTCCCCCCCAAATAATGTTTTTTTTCTCTTTTTCTTTGACTTTTTTAAAATAGATTTTTTTAAAAAAAATTCTTTTCATTTATTGGCTTTCCTTTTATACACTTTGTGTTTTTAGCTCTTTTGTTTTTATTTATTTATTTATTTAGGGTCTTTTTTTTTTTTTTTTTTTGTCTGAGTGGGAGACAGCAACCATCCCCACATGGCCCAACCATACCCACAACTCCTGTAGCCCCACCCACTGATTTAAGACCACTACTTGCTCCTGCACCAACTGAGCAGCAATAGATGGTTGCAAATAACAGCACAATTCACCAACAACTGCTCTTCTTGAACAGCTCACAAAGATCAGGGCATACACTCTCACTCTCTATCATACCAACCAGGAGACAGGTGATGAGGGACCAAGTGCTGCTGACTAGAGAATAGAGAAGTACAGTACACTGCAAACTCAGATATATCAAAACAAAACAATGAAAACCCAAAATCTTGAGAGTCACCAATTAAATATAAAAACAATGAAATCACAATGTCTCAGAGACAACTGACCACGCCAGTCCACATAAAGAAGCAAGATAAAGTAGTACAAACAAGGGACAGAATACAGACCCAGAAAACATCCCTGAGAAAAAAAGCAAGAGTTCATACTCCCTGATAAAGAATTCAAAACAATTATATTTAAGTATCTTCAACAGCTTGAGAGACAGATCAAGGAAAACACTGACAAATTAAGGAAAATACAGATAAAACTCTACAGCAATTAGGAAAACAATATAAGAGCAAACTGACAAATAAATGAAAAACTAGCAAGTATACAAAGACAACAAATAGAAATCCAGAAGATTAACACTAAGATTTCTGAAATAGATAGCACATTGAATGGGCAAAGGAGTAGAATCAAATCAATAGAAGAGAAAATTAGTGAGAATGAAGACAACTGCCTCAAGACTACATTGCTAAGGGATCAATCAGGGAAAAGATCAAAACAACATGAAAAAAACCTAAGATTCATATGGGATACCACCAAGAAGAATAACTTATGTGTAATTGGAATTCCAGAAGGGGAAGAGACAAATAAAACCACATAGAAAATTGTCAAAAATTTTGTTTGAAGAGAATTTCCCTAATACAATGAAAGACAAGAATATATACATTCAAGAAGTTCAAAAAACCACAAAGACAAGGAAAGAATCCTGAAAGCAGTATGGGAAAAACTAAAAGTTACCTACAAAGGGAAACCAATAAGACTAAACTCTGATTTCTTGGCAGAAACCAGGCAGGTAACTAGGCAACAGGATGATATATATGAAAATCTTTAAGAAAAAAAAAAATCCAACCAAAATTGATATACCCAGCAAAATTGCCCCTCAAGTATGATGGTGAACTTAGGACATTTCCAGATAAATAGAAATTAAAGAAATATTTTAAGACCAGATCAATTTTACAAGAGATACTAAAGGGAGTCCTTCAGACAGAGAACAAACAAAAGCAGACTACAACTGATGGTTAACACACCAATCCAGTTATAGAAGTATCCAAAGTAAAATAAGATTACAAGAGTATAAACAGGGAACCAGAGACATCAATTGATAAATGAGGACAACCACAAACCAAAAAGAGGGAATAAATAATGTAGTTACAGAATTTCCAAAAGGAGAGGAAGTCAAGACAATTGTAGGATAGAACAGACTGTTCTAAACTTGGGAAGAAAATTATAATTCATAGTGTAACCACCAATAAAAAAAATCAATCTTCAAATCAAAATAAAAAAGAGGAGAGGCACAAATATATAGTAAATACTAAAACAAGCATGGGCAATCTACTTCCATAGTGATACTGCACCAGAAACCCAAGGAGGGGTTGCTATGAGTCAGGTCTGACTCAATAGCACGTAACAACAACAAACAAACAAAACAATACCAATGAAGGAAATGATAACAAAGTTCATGGACAAAATGAGCTCAGCACAGAAAATTCATGGAAGAAAGAAATCAGCAATACCATGAAAAAGCACATAACAAAATGGCAGTAATAAATTAATATTTTTTGATAATTAACTGAATGTAAATGCACCACTCAAGAGGTGGAGAGTTTCACACTGGATAAGAAAACAAGGAATGTGAGGCTGGCACAGGACCGGGTAGTGTTTCATTCTGCTGTACATAGGGTAGCTATGAGTTGGAGACAACTCTATGGCACCTAACATCAGCTAGCAATATGCTGTCTACAAGAGACAAAAATAGACTAAAGATCAAAAATTGGAAAAAGATATATCAAGCAAATGGCAAATAAAAAACAGCAGGGGTAGCAATATTAATTTCTGATAAAATAAACTAAGACAAAAACCATCATAAGAGACAAGGAAGGACATTATGTAATGATCAATTGAACAAGAGGATATAGCCATAAGAAATATCTACTCACCCAATCAAAGAGCCCCAAAGTACATAAATAAGATTTTAACAGAATGGAAAAGACAAATAGATGACTCCACAGTAATAGTAGGGGACTTTAATATACTACTTTCAATGAAAGGTATAACAACTGGAAAAAAATTCACAAGGACACAGAAGAATTAAGTACAATCAACTAACTTGATCTTATAGACACCTACAGAGCACTTTACCCAACAATAGCACAATGTATATTCTTTTCAAGCACATATGAAACATTCTCCAGGATAGACCATATATTAGGCCACAAAGCAAGCTTTAACAAATTTAAAAACACTGAAGTACTGCAAAGCAGCTTCTCTGATCACAATGCTATAAAATTAGAAATCAGCAATAGTAAGATCATTGGATAAAAAGCAAAGATATTGAAACTGAATAACACCCTCCTTAAACACTACTGAGTAATAAAAAAAAAAAATGAAAATAAAAATTTCTTTGAATTGAATATGAATGAAAATTCAACAAACCAAAACCTTTGGGACACAGCAAAAGCAGTGATCAGAGGATACTTTATAGCAATAAATACACACATCAAAAAAGAAGAGCCAAAATTCACACTTTAACTTAACATCTCCAAAAATTATAAAAAGAGCAGGGGAGGAAAAAAACAAAACAAAACAACAACAACAACAAAAAAAAAAAACCCTACAGTCTCCAGAAGAAAAGAAATAATAAAGATTCAAGCAGAAATAAATGAAACAAAATACAAAGACAATGGAAAAAAATCAACACAACTAGAGGTTAGTAATTTGAAAAGACTAATAACATTGACAAACCACTAGCAAACTTAACATAGGAAAAGAAGGAGAAGATGCAAATAACACAAATAAAAAATGAAACAGGCAATATCGCAGAAGAACCAACTGAAATAAAAAGTATAATATCAGGATACCATGAAGAACTGTATTCCAACAAATTTGAAAACCTAGAAGAAATAGATTTCTAGAAACTCATTACTTACCTAAACTAAAACAGACTGATGTAGAAAACTTGAATAGACCCTTAACAAAAGAAGAAATTGTACAAGTCATAAAAAAAAAAAATTACCAACAAAAATAATTCTCAGCCTGGACGGTTTCACTGGAGAATTCTACCAAACATTCAGAGAAGAGGTTATACCAACCCTACTTAAACTACTCCAGAACATAAAAAAGGACGGAATCCTACCAAATGCATTTTATGAAGCAAGCTTAACCCTGATAACAAAATCAGGCAAAGACACCACTAAAAAAGAAAATTATAGAGCAATACCTTTCATGAAAATGAATGTAAAAATCTTCAACAAAATACTGTTCAATAAACTCCAACAATATATCAAAAAAATAATACATCATGACCAAATGAGATTCAAACCAGGTATGCAAGGATAACTCAACATTAGAAAAACAATCAACATAATCCATCACATAAGTAAAAAAGGGAAAGAACCATATGATCATATCAATCAACACAGATAATGAATTTGATAAAATCCAACACCCATTCCTGATTTAAAAAACCTCTCAGAAAATAGGAATAGAAGGGGAAGTTCCTCAACATAATACAGTGCATATATACAAAACAACAGCCAACATTATTCTCAGTGGAGAAAGACTGAAACCATTCCCCTTGTGAACAGGAAGCAAACAAAGATGCCCTCTATCTCCATGTCTATTCAACCTTGTGTTGGAAGTCCTAGCCAGAGCAATAAGACAAGAAAGGGAAATAAAAGGCATACAAATTGGTAAGGAAGAAGTAACACTATCCCTATTGTCAGATGACATGATCCTATACATAGAAAATTCAAGAGACTCAGTAAGAAAGCTGCTAGAACTGGTTGAAGGATTTAGCATAGTGGCGGGATACAAGATCAACATAAAAAGTCAGTTGGATCTTCTACACCAGCAAAGAGATCTCTGAAATGTAAATAAGAAAATCAATACCATTTACCTTGAAAAAACCAAACTCATTGCCATCGAGTCAATTCCGCCTCATAGTGACCCTCTTTGGGGTTCAGAGGCAGTAAATCTTTATAGAAGTAGATTTCCCATTCTTCCATGGAGTAGGTGGTGGGTTAGAACCACCAACCTTCGGGTTAGTGTCAAATGACTTATGCACTATGCCACCAGAGCTCCTTACCATTTACATTGTTGTTGTTATGTGTCGTCAAGTCGGCCCCAAGTCATAGCGACCCCTCCTTGGGTTTCTGAGGCAGTATCACTACAGAAGTAGATTGCTCAACCTTCCTTCCGAGGAGTGGCTGGTAGATTTGAACCACCAGCCTTCTGGTTAGCAGTCAAGTGCCTTAGGCACTATGCTACCAGAGCTCTACCTACCAAAAAAGATAAAATACTTGGGAATAAATCTTGCCAGGGTCACAAAAGACATATACAATGACAAATATAAAACACTTCTTTAAGAAACTATAAGAAGTCTCCATAAATGGAAGAACATACCATGCTTATAGATAGGAAAATTGAACATTGTGAAAATGTCAATAATTTAATAATAATTTAATGAAATCCTAATCCAGTTTCTATCAACATTCTTTAAGGACATGGAAAAAACAATCACTAATTTTATATGGAAAGGAAAGAGACCTCAACTAAGTAAAGAACTACTGAAGTAGAAGAACAAAGTTGGAGGTCTCACACTCCCAAATCTCAAAACCTACTATCCAGTCATAGTAGTCAAAACAGCTTGATATTGGTACAATGACAGACACATAGACCTATGGAACAGAATTGAGAACCCAGAAAGAAATCCATCCACATGTTGTCAGCTGATCTTCGACAAAGGGCCAAGATCCATTAAATAGGGAAGAGATAGTCTCTTTAACAAATTGTGTTGGCAAAACTAGTTATCAATTTGTGAAAAAATGAAACAAGATCTTTCCTCACACTATATACAAAAACTAACTTCAAATGGACCAAAGACTTAAATGTGAAACCTAAAACTATAAAGTTCACCAAAGTAAAAATAGGGGAAAATGTAGGGCCCCTAATTTATGGCACAGATAGACTATCAATCGTAACCCAGAATGCACAAACAGCAGAAGATAAACTAGATGTTTGGGACTTTCTAAAAATTAAACTCTTACGTGCATCAAAAGACATCTCCAAAAGAGTGAAAAGAGAACCTACAGATTGGGAAAAAAATGTTGGTGGCAACATATGTGACAAGGAACTTATCTTTAAAATTTGTAGAAAACTCCAACATCTCAACATCAAGAAGACAATCCAATTAAAAAATGGCCAGAAGACATGAACAGACACCTCACCAAAGAAAATATTCAGGCGACCAACAAACACATGAAGAAATGTTGATAATCATTAGCCATTAGAGGGATGAAGTCAAAACAGCAATGAGATCCTATCTTACCCCAGCACTGATAGCAAAGTCCAACAAGACAGAAAATAACAAATGCTGGTAAGGATGTGGAGAGATTGAGACTATCGTATTCTGCTGGTGGGACATAAAATGATACAACCACTGTGGAAATCAGTATGGTGATTTCTTAAATATTTGGCTATAGAATACCATATGATCCAGCAATACCATTACTAAGTATATATCCTAAAGAAGTGAGAGGGAGGACACGAATAGATATATGCACACCCATGTCCATCACAGCACTATACTCAATACCAAAGAGATGGAAACAACCTAAGTGTCCATTAGTGGAGGAATGGATATCCTAACTATGGTACATGCATACAATTGAATACTATCACCACTAAAGAATAAGGTAAGATCTGTGAAACACTGCATAACATGGATGGACTTATGTGGAATGAAATTTGTCAATCACAGGTAAAATATGGTATGAGTCCACTATTGTAAAAGCCAAGGGAAGGTTTATATATGGAAGGAAAGTTTTTGGTCATCAGGGATTTGGGGAGGGAGGAAAAATTACTAGATAGGTAAGAGACAAGTACTGATTTTGGTACAGCGAAAAGCAGTATACCAAAAGCAAGTGACCAACAAAATAACATTAAGGAAAAGACACAGAGAAATGCACAAGAGGTACAGACAACAAAGATTAATACTTTTGTTAATATAATCCTGCATTATCACTAATAATAGACATTAATCTACGGGTAGGTACACAGGTAGATAGGGTGAATGATGAGGTATGTCTAGGCAAAAGAGAATATACTCATGACCATATACAAGTTTGGCAAATGATAGTTCTACACACTTATCTGTATGTGCTGTAAGAATGTCCATATAAATACAACTAATATGGAGCAAAGTTATGATAACTTCTTAGCCAAAGCCAACCAAACTGAGGGAGTGAATTGTTGAACTTGTGGATTTGGGAACATGGTCACAGGGGGCATTGAGCTCAGCTGGCACAACATACTACACAAAAGCATTGTTCTACATCCTACTTGGTGAGTAGCTACTGGAGTCTTAAAAGCTTACAAGCAACAATCTAAATGCAATAATGGGTCTCTCCTTGTACAGAGCAAAGAAGAATGAAGAAAATCAAAGACACATGGAACAAATTAGTCCAGGGGACTAATGGACTACGTGAACCTAAGCTTACATGACCATAAGACTAGAAGAACTAGGTGGTGTCTGGCTACCACTGTCAATCATTCAGAAAGGGATCGATCAGAGCAGGAGATCCTGGATATAGTGGGAGAACAATGTGGAAGAAAACTCAAAATCATAAAAAATAACAAGCTTACTGGTATGATAGAGACTGGCAAAACCCCAGAGACTATGGCCCCTAGTTGGCCTTCCGAACTGGAATTGGACTCACTCCCATTGCTTCCAGCCAAATAATAGGTTTATATGGTGACTATTTACACCAGATAAGTACATTGCTTAGAACAATCAATCATGGGAGATTAGAAGGGTAATGTTTTCACAGGGAGATAGCTCAGAGGGCAGGAACGCGTAGGAAAGAAGGACACACAGAAAAGGAAGTGGGAAGAGAGCTGTTACAGTATGTTGTTGTTGTTTGCCGTCGAGTCGGCCCCGACTCATAGTGACCCCTCCTTGGGTTTCCGAGGCAGTATCACTACGGAAGTAGGATTGCCCA
>NW_006921668.1:9213536-9233001 GCF_000298275.1 Orycteropus afer afer
ACAAAATGTGTATGAACCACTATAATGGAAAATGAATTTGCTCTGTAAACTTCCACCCAAATTACAATTTTAATAAAAATGTAAATAAATAAATTGAATGGAAGAAATAATCAAGTAAAAGAGCTGAACTGAAGATTGCAAAGGGCAGCTTGAGAAGACAAAGTGAAGTGTTATAATGATACATGCAAAGACTTGGACTTAGAAAATCAAAAAGGAAGAACAAGAGCAGTATTTCTCAAGCTGAAGGAACTGACGAAAAAATTCAAACTTCGAGTTGTAATATCGAAGAATTCTATGGGCAAAGTACTGAAAGATGTAAGAAGCATCAAAAGAAGATGTAAGGAATATACAGAATCACAGTATCAAAAAGAATTGCTCGACATTCAGGCATTTCAGGAGGTAACATATGATCAAGAACCAATAGTATTAAAGGAATTCCAAGCTACATTGAAAGAAGTGGTGAAAACAAAGCTTCGTGAATTGATGGAATACACATTGAGATGTTTTAACAAACAGATGCAGTACTGGAGGCATTCAATTGTTTATGTCAAAAATTTGGAAAATAGCTACCTGACCAACTGCCTGGAAGAGATCCATATATGTGCCCATTTCAAGGAAAGGTGATTGAATAGAATGTGGAAATTATCAAACAATATCATTAATATCACACACAAGTAAAATTTTGCTGAAGACAATTAAAAAAATGGTTACAGCTGCACTACGACAATTAACTGCCTAAATTCAAACCAGATTCAGAAAATGGGATATGAACAAGGGTAATCATTGCTGATGTCAGATTGATCTTGGCTGAAAGCAGAGAATACGAGGAAGATGTTTTCCTGTGTTTTATTGACTGTGCAAAAGCATTTGACTGTATGGATTCAAACAAACTGTGGATAACTGCAAAGAATGGGAATTCCAGAACACTTAATTGTCCTCATGAACAACTTGTACTTAGATACACAATCAACACCCATGGAAACAGCAGTCAAGAAATAAAATGACATATTATATTAGGCAAATCTACTGCAAAAGACCTGTTTAAAGTGTTCAAGAGTAAAGACATCACTTTGAAGACAAAAGTGCACTGACCTAAGCCATGGTATTTTCAATAGCTTCATACGTATATGAAAGCTGGACAATGAACAAGGAAGACTGCAGAAGAATTGATGCATTTGAATTCTGGTGTTGGAGAAGAATATTGAATGTACTATGAACTGTTAGAACAAACAAATCTGTCTTGGAGGAAGTAAAGCCAGAATGCTCCTTAGAAGTAAGAATGGCCAGACTTCATCTATCATACTTGTGTCATATTGTCAGAAGGTACCAAGGCCTGGAAAAGGATATTATCTATGCTTGGCAAAGTATAGGGGCAGAGAAATAGTGAAAGACCCTCAATGAGATGAATTGACACAGTGGTTGTGACAATAGATTTAAGCATGGCAATGATTGTGAGTATGGCACAGGACTGGGCATTGCTTTGCTCTGTTGCATATAGTTTCTCTATGAATTGGAACTGCATTGATGGCATCTAACAACAAAAACAGCATTAACTGTACACTTTATGGAAAACAGGGAGATGTTCTGGAGCTTCTTGGTGTCATTGATTCAAGTCATGGACTAGGGTTTTCTTCTGCTCATAGGGATTATCTCACTGTCAACTGTCCATTTTGCTTATTAGCATGGGCTTTGCTTTCATTTCATAGCTAAAGTGAACCATCTAGTGCCAATTATGTAATCTCTACCAACTTCAGTCTCCTCTTAGGCAAAATGAGGTTACCTTAGAGGAGTACAATAAGCATTAAATGAGATAAGTGTGTTGGAGAGTGCCTGCTACATATTAAGAGTTCAGTAAAGCCTAAGGCATTTGACTGCTAACCAAAAGGCTGGCAGTTCAAACCCACCAACCACTCCTTGGAAGGAAGGTTGGGCAATGTACTTCCATAATGATACTACCTCAGGAACCCAAGGATGGGTCGCTATGAGTAGGATCCGACTCCACGGCAGTGAGTTTAGTTTTTGGTTTATTGCTATCAGGCTGAAACAGACCTACTAAGAAGCCAAGAAAAAGCCTAGTAAATGTAGATTTTGAAACAACTAACAGAAAGCAATTTATAAATTTATTTTGAGTTTTATAGTATCTATTAGCACCAAAATTTTAATAAAAAATTTCAGTTTGTAGGAAGTTTTTTCCAGATAACTTTTCAGCCACCATGAGAATTTTAATTCTATAAGATGTGAACTATTAAACATTCCTTCTGGGAGGGAAAAAAAGAAAAGTAATTGGAGGCTGAAGAGAGCCAACGAAAATAGAGTGGAAGGCAGAGGGGAGAGAAGGTTTCAGTAGTGCTGCTTTGGGCAAGATGGAGGCTTTCCTCACTGGATATGTGGCAAGGAGAGTTAAGTATGTGTGAGAGGGATTGGGGAAAGCTAAGACAAACAGCATGTGGGATGGCATTACTATGGGGAGTACAAAGCTATAAAACCCTTTTGCTGGGCGTTACATTTGAGAAATACATACTGGCGAGCTGCAGATTATTGAATGATTTTTGTTTTTGTTTTTTTCATCTTAAACATCCAAATTATTTTATGTATTTGGAACTGTAGTCAGACTCAAGTTAATGCCAACAACTCTCAGTCAAAAAATCAGAAAACCAAAGACTTGAGACTCAAAAGGAGTTCCAGAAGAACAATAGAAAACCAATATAGCTGAGATTTTACTACATGTCAAGTTTTGTGTGTTGTTGTTGTTAGGTCCCATCAAGTTGTCTCCAATCAGAGTGATCTTATGTACAACAAAATGAAACACTGTTTGGTCCTGGCCCATCCTCATGATCCATGCTATACCTGAGCCCGTCATTGCAGCAACTTTGTCAATCTATCTTGTTGAGGGTTTTCTTCTTCTTTGTGACCCTCCACTTTGCAAAGCATGATATCCTTCTCCAGGGAATGGGTTCTTTTGACAACATATTCAAGTAGGTGAGACAAAGTTTGGCCATTCTCGCTTCCAAGGATCATTTGGCTCTGCTTCTTCCAGAATAGATTTGTTAGTTCTTTTAGCAGTTCACAGTACTTTCCACATTCTTTGCCAACACCACAACTCAAAACCATTGACTCTTCTTTGGTCTTCCTTATTCATTGTCCAGCTCTCACATGCATAAGAGGTGCCTGAAAATACCATGGCTTGGGTCAGGCACACCTTAGTCTTCAAGGAAATATCTTTGCTCTTCAGCACTTGAAAGAAGTCTTTTGCAGCAGATTTGCTCAACGTAATATGTCTGTCATCTGATGTCTTGACTATTGCTTCAACTGGTGATGATTATAGAACCAAGTAATATGAAGTCTTTGGTAATTCCACTCTTTTCTCCATTTTCTGTGATGCTGCTTATTGGTCCAGTTGTGAGGATTTTTGTTTTCTTTATATTGAGGTATAATCCATACTGCAGATTGTAGTCTTCAACCTTCATCAGTAAGTGCTTCAAGTCATCCTCACTTTCAGCAAAGAAAGTTGTGTCGTCAGTATATCACTGGTTGTTAATGAGCCTTCCTCCAATCCTGATGCCATGTTCTTCTTCATATAATCCAAGGATTTATTTGCTAAGCATATAAATTGAATAAGTATGGTGAAAGAATACAACCCTGATGCACTGCCTTCTTGATTTTGAACCATGCAGTATCCCCTTGTTCTTTTCTAATGAGAGCCTCCTGGTCTATGTACAGGTTCCTCATGGGTACAATTAAGTGTTCTGAAATTCCCATTCTTCTCAGTGTTATCCATAATTTTTTATGATCCACACAATTGAATTCTTTTGCATAGGCAAGAAAACATAAGTAAACATCTTTCTGGGATTCTTTGCTTCCAGCCAAGATCCATCTAACATCAGCAATGATATATCTCATTGAATCTCCTCTTCTGAATCCAGCTTGTATTTCTGGAAGTGTTCTGTCTATATACTGCTGCAGCCATTTTTGAATTTTCTTCAGTAAGATTTTACTTGCATGTGATATTGTTCGAGAATTTCCACATTCTGTGGGATCACCTTTCTTTGGAATGCGTACAAATATGGATCTGTTCCAGTCAGTTGGCAAGGTAGCTGTCTTCCAAATCTCTTGGCATAGCCAAGTGAATGCCTCCAGTGGGGCAACCATTTGTTGAAACATCTCAATGGGCATTCTGTCTATTCTTGGAGCCTTGTTTTTCACCAATTCCTTCAATATAGCCTTGACTTCTTCCTTCAATACCATTGGTTCTTGATCATATGTCACTACCTGAAATGGATGAACATCAACCAATTGTTTTTGGTACACTGATTCTGTGTATTCCTTCCATCTCCTTTTGAGGTTTCCTGAATCATTCAACATTTTGCCCATAGAATCTTTCAATATTGCAACTTGACGCTTATTTTTTTCTCCAGTTCTTTCAGCTTAAGAAATGCCAAGAATGTTCTTCCCTTTTGGTGTTCTAACTCCAAGTCTTTGCAATTTTCATTATAACAATTAGCATTGTCTTCTCAAGCTACTCTTTGAAGCCTTCTGTTCAGGTCTTTTATCTTGTCATTTCTTCCATTTACTTTAGCTACTCTGCATTCAAGGACAAGTATCAGAGTCTCTTCTGACATCCATTGTGGTCTTTTCTTTCTTTTCTGTCTTTTTAATGACCTTTTACTTTCTTCATGGATGTTGTTCTTGATGTCATCCCACAATTCTTCTGTTTTTTGATCATTGGTGTTCAATGCATCAAATCTATTCTTTAGACGGTCTCTAAATTAAGGAGGGATATAATCAAGGTCATATTTTGGCTCTCATGGACTTGTTTTAATTGTCTTCAACTTCAAGTTGAACTTGCATATGAGCAGTTGATTGTCTGTTGTGATAGACAGTTGATGTCTTGTTAGATAGCAGTTGATGCTTGATAGATAGCAGTTGATGTCTTGTTTTGGCTGAAGATATTGAGCTTGTCCACTGCCTCTTGCCACAGATATAGTCAATATGATTCCTGTGTATGCTGTCTGGTGAAGTCCACATGTATAGCCACAGTTTGTGTTGTTGAAAAAAGGTATTTTCAATTAATAAGTCATTGGTCTTGCAAAATTCTATCATGTGATCTTCAGCATTATTTCTATCACCAAGACCATATTTTCCAACTACCGGTGATTCTCCTTTGTTTCTAGCTTTTGCATTCCAATCACCAGTGATAATCAACATATCTTGATTACATGTTCAGTCAATTTCACACCATGCTTCTTCAATCTGTCGTTCCCAGCATAGTACGTCATATGGTTGTCTGATTCAAAATGACCAAAACCAGTCTGTTTCAGCTCACTAATCCCTAGGATATAGACTTTTATGTGTTCCATTTCATTTTTGACAACTTTCAATTTTCCTTGATTCATACTTCATACATTCCATGTCCTGATTATTAACGGATGTTTTCAGTTGTTTCTTCTCATGTTGAATTGCGGGACATTATCAAATGGAGGTCCTAACAGCTTTACTCCATCCGTATAATTCAGATCAGATGTAGTCTAAGGAGGCAACTCTTCCCCAGCCGTATTTTGAGTGCCTTCTGCCCTGAGGGGCTCATCTTCCGGCACTATATTGGACAGTGTTTCAGGGCTATTTGTAAAGTTTTCCAGTAATGTATTAGACAGTGTTTCACTGCTATTCATAAGGCTTTCATTGGCCAATTCTTTGAATGGTGGATGGCCTCTTCCTTCTTCTGAGCCTGTCCTGGTTTGGAAGCTCCACTGAAACCTGTCCACCATGGGTAACCCTGCTGCCATTTGCAACACTGGTGGCATAGCCTCCAGCCTCATAGCAACATGCAAGCAACCAGAGAACAACAAATTGTCAGACAACTTCATCTTCCTTAGTTATTTCAAACTGCTCTGCTTTCCTTTCCTTCCTTAAAGCTGCTCCAAACCCTGTGTGCAGCTCCCCTTCCTGACCATTCCTTAAAGCCGCTCCAAAAGCTCCCGGCACCTGGCTCCCCTTCTGGGCCCCCCCATAAAGCCATTTGCAAAAGTCACCGGTGTCCGGCTCTGCTTCTGTGCTGCCCCTTAAAGCTGCTTCCAAAAGCCCCCTGGTGCCCAGTTCTGCTTCCAAGCCACCCCTTAAAACTGCTTCCAAAAGCGCATTAATTCTAGAAGTGCATTAATATGCTTTTCTCATCGAAGCTACACAAAAATCCTTTATCACTACGTTCTATTTTACATGAGAAATCTTAAATACATTTTTGTCCTAGATAAAGTATCTAATAATATTGACAAATTAGAAATTCTAATTTTATTTAACCCACTAGCCACTCCTCAGAAGGAAGATGGGGCAATCTACTTCCATAGTGATACAGCCTCGGAAACCCCAGGAGGGGTCGCTATGAGTCGGGTCCCACTCGACAGCACATAACAACAACAACAACAATTTATTAGTGTGTTACATTAAAATGCATTATATGCTACCAACAATCTATTATTGGTACTATTTTTCCTTCTTGATAAATTTTGAGTCCCCCTTCCACAGAAGAAGGATAATATAAATTTTTACCTATGATACCTTTCCAGAAATATAAAAACAATTGTGAATTCTCTGCTCAATATTGTCTTTTGTGCTATAACATATGCCCCATTGTCCTTGCTAGGTGCCATTGCGTTGGCTCTGACTCATAGTGACCTTATATATAATAGAATGAAATATTGCTTAGTGCTGTGCCATGCTCACAATAATTGCTATATTGGCACAGTGCCTAAGGCATTTGACAGCTAAACAGAAGATTGAAGGTTCAAACCCACCAGCCACTCTGTGGAAGGAAGACCAGGCAATCTACTTTCTGTAAAAAATTTACCATCTTGGAAAACCAATCAGGGTCACTATGAATTAGAATCTACTCAGTGGCAGTGGGTTGGGGTTGTGTTTGGTTGCAACCACTGTGTTAAGCCTTCTCATTGAGTCTCCCTCTTTTTCACTGACCTCTACTTCTCACAAGGACCTCTTTTAAATCCTTCCAAATTTCTTTTTCTTCTCTGAACAACATCTTCCAGTTATATCACTTGCATAAAATAATGATGACTCCCAACTTGGCAGAAGTTTTCAATAACAGCTGAGGCTAATGCTACATACATAAAGTTCTATGCAGATCAGAAATCACTTAGATCACTTTTACTTCAACATGTCAAAGACAGGAAGGGCGCTCCAGAATAAACAGTGAGGCAGCTTCAATATAATCCACGAGGAGAATAAAAAACGGCACATTTCCAATAATTCCAGACTGTGTAGGAAGACAGAATATAATTGGTGGAAAGGAGATCAATTTGTAGATTAGAAATGCTTTCATGTAGCTTTGAACTCTGATTGAAGTTGTTGTTTCTGAACTTCAGAAATGTCTCTATATTAGGGTAATGCTTTTATTTTCTTAGTTTATATAATATGACCCAATGCCTCAGGAAGTAAATGGAGACATTATTGATGTAAATGAAGAGTCAACTCTAAGCTGTGATGCCTTAGAGAAAGATATCCAATCCTGATGTAAGTTTGTAGGAAGGAAACTAGGGTGGGTATCAGTGATAGTTACCCCCAAGTCAACTTGCTATTTGCCAGGTGAGTAAATTAACAAGGATAGACAAATGAGTATTTGAACTCACTGGGGAAGGTGAAGGAGCCCTGGTGGCATAGTAGTTAAAGAGCTTGCCTGCTAACCAAAAAGTTGGCATTGTGGCAGTCTTCCTCTTCAAAGATTTACAGCCTTGGAAACCCAATGGAGCATTTCTACCATGTTCTATAGGGTCACTATGAACTAGAGTCAATGGAAATCTGTCTGATTTTTTTTGTTTTGTTTTGTTTTGGGGGTAAGAAAGAAAATTTCTAGGGTCTCTTCTTAATGTCTAGTCTCCAAGAAGAGATAAGGACAGCAAATAATTTGGAGAAAGCAAATAAGCAGATAGAACTCTAGAAGACAGAGAAAGGACCCACCCCCACCCACAAGAGCAGCTTGCACCCAAGGGAGACAATGTAGTAGATGTCCTAGAGGAACAAAGCCTTCCTCTGGCTTGAGGTTGGTGCACAAACATTGGATTGTTGCCGGGGCTGGCAGCGGATGGTAATGTGTCCTCCGCCAACACGTGTCCTTTTCCTTTCATACTGGAGTCCAGAATTCTTGATGAATAGATGGGTAAATTTCCTAGGTTTCTGGGTGGGGAGTCAAATCAATTGAACTATGAGACCTGGAAAAATAATACTGGCCTTAGTTAACAGAGGTGTTTGTGAAAAGGTGTTACATAATCTTTCATTTCTTTCTTTCTTTTTTAAGATTACCAAGATCAAATACCCCAAAACTATACTTGTCAAGCCAGAAAATAATTTAAAAAAAAAACTAAGGTCTGCCTAAGATTGAAGCAATTCAGTATTTGAAATGAGTTATAACCAGATAGCATGATGAAAAAACACAGAATGAAACATAAAACGCTTTTAGTGATGAAACGAGTTATGAAAGGGGATTGCAGAATTGAAACGCAACATCATGTTAAAGTTTAATAATACCTGTTTTGGGAGTTCTGGTGGCACTTGACTGCTAACCAGAAGGCTGGCTGTTCAAACTCACCAGCCACTCCTCGGAGAAAGATTGGCCGATCTCCTTTCGCAGTGATACCGCCTCTGAAACCCAAGAAGGGTTTGCTATGAGTCAAAGACAACTCCACGCCTGTAACAACAACAATACCTGTTTTAATTCAACGTGACGAACTGAAAAAGAGGATTGCTTTTAATTGAATGATTTGAGATAGACTTATACAGATACATTTATAATCTATCCAGGTAATTCAGAAGAGAATTTCTACTTACAGCATGTACTAATCTCAAAAATAATCTCTGGTGTGCAAAACAAAACAGAACAAAAAACTCAGCTTCATTTCATTTTACAATCTCCCTTACATGGTTTGTCAGTTGTTTGGGGCTCCTGTATGTTCCAGGCTCATTAGAGAGGTAGTAGGCTCACATATCTCTTCTGAGATATCCATCATCTTATCTGATCCTCAGACATTAGCCCACACGGATAGCCTCTAAGGTGTCTCTTATTCACATCTACAAGACCATTCCAGATGTGGCACTTTAACCTACTTCCATGACAGATCTGGGGCACTTGCATTTTCTGCTACTGCTTCTGTGATGAGGTATATCAGTTCCCAGTCACTGTCAAATCATCTCAGACTCAAGGTGACCCCATATGTCTCAGAGTAGAATCTGCTCCATAGTGTCTTCAATGGCTAATTTTTCAGAAGCAGATCATCAGGCCTTTCTTCTGAAGCACCTCTGACTGGACTTGAATCTCCAACCTTTTCGTTAGCAGACGACCCAGTGACTCTGTGAGGTGGTATAGGAATTGTCATTTCTTTATGGCCCAAGCCCTTTGCTCAAACACACAGCAATCCTCTCTCTTAAGTGGTTGCTTCATGAGACCCTAACCTGGGAGACAGAGATAGACACAGCATTTCTGTGTTTGATTCCAACGATCTTGTTCAACTTGGCTTCTTGCCATCCATTTTGTCACCTTTTCCATCACAATGAATAATTTTCTAGAGTGTGTCAGGAGAGAGGCCAATTGTCTTAGGAGTTTTCTCCCATGTGTTTTTTTTTTTTTATTTGCAGGAAGTTCTCATTTGCTAAAGCACTGGGTTTCTCAATTTTGGCACCATTGACATTTCAGACCAGATAATTCATTGCTGTGCAGAGTTGTCCTGTGCATGGCAGGATGTTTAGCAGTATCCCTAGTCTCTACCCATTAGATAACAGTAACATCAACTAAAACTGACAAGCAAAACTATCTCCAGATATTACCAAGTAACCTTGGGGGGCAAAGCAAACTTGGTGGAGAACTACTGCTGAAAGGTTTGGCTTTTGGTAAGATTCCCTAGTGCCAACAAACAGTAGATCAGCTGGCAGAAGGGGTAAGCAGAGGAAAGGTATGAAAGCTGGAGTTTATATTTTAAATTTTTCATACACCATCTATTTACTGTTCAGGAAAAGGAGACAGAAAGCTTAGAATAGTTACATACAAACACTTCCATACTTCTAAACATAGATACTTGAATGTATTTTTTTTTATGAAATCACTGTTTTCTCCTTGTCAACCACAGCTCTCACTTTTCTAAGGGGGAAAAAAAAGCATACTGATGCAAATAAAATAGATTACAGAAGTATGAACATGAAAGTTGTTTAAAATTATATTCTTATAAAATATATGACTTTTTTCTCTGATATGAATTAATCAGAGGATGTTATGTAAGACATTGCTATGGTATCATATTGAAAAGAAAAATAAACACAACATGTATAATAGCATCAATCATGTCATATTTCTTGCAGGAAAATAGCAAAAATACTAAATTGTAAAATGATTCCATTTTGAGGTATATTGAGTTTCTGAACTTTGGGGAAAGGAAGCCACTCACCTTGTGTTTCCTCATGAGTAGTGTATAACTGGCTAAGTAGAAATGTCAGAGGCTGTTGACAGAGCAAGAATAATGAGTGTACATTTATGGCTTTTCTGAATAGTGCTGGAGATCAATTGCCTTGTTGACTAAGACCCAGTGTTTCCTCCAAAGGATGAATCTTTGAACAAAAAAGCTTTCCAGATGCAGTTCATATCCAGATGTTGAATTGACCTTTTTGACACCTTCTTAATCACCTTGCCTCAGGCAAAGGAAATTTTAAAACCTGAAAAGATCAACCAGAATGATTTCATCCAGGCAATGTTTAGTAAGCAATGGATTGACAGATGTGCTCATTCTAGTGGCCAGTAAATAGCTTGGGAAATGATGGGTTAGTTAGTTATTTAGGATGTTAGCCACTGAATACTTAGCCCCTCTTCTCAGTTATAGATTGGTCAATTAAAGTAAGAATTTATATCATTTGATGTTGAGCACACTTCTTCCTTTTGAGGGTGATGGTATATCACCATACCTTTGGTTATTTGCTTGCCTTGGAAATGATTTCAGTGCACTTGTACATAGTTACCTCAATGTGACAATTGTTTTACTTTGAAATTGCTTTTCTTGAATACAGTATTAATATCTGATTTCCAAAGATGAAAATTTGAAGCTGTGATTTATTCTGTATATAACACAATGTTCTCCAACATCAACTAAAATGTTTTATGTTTTTAAATTTTATTTTATATGTTATTGATTCTCAAAAATTTATGCCAATATTGTTAGTGAATACATATAAATATCTGAATTGAAAGTTAATTGAATTGAATGTCAGCACGATATGCATAGGAGAGAAAGTATGCATTAAAAAATGTGAAAAATGCTCAATTCATTAGCAAACTTTGAAATACAAATTAAAACAAAAAAAAGATACTTTTTTTTACTTATAAATTGTCAGATATTAAAATTTTCAAGATAATCAGTACTAGAGATGGTGTATTATCGGTGAGAGAGAAATGTCACAGCCTCTTTCAAAAATAGTTTGATAATATAGAAAGGGTCTTTTAAATTTCCAAATCCAAAACAGGTAATTCTAAATCTGGGAAACTATGCAAAGTAAATAATCTTAAATATAGAGAAAGTTCTGTGTATAAAGTTGCTCTTTGTAGTTCCTATTTAAAATAGAAGGAAAAAAAAAAAGAAGAAAAGGTATTTAACAATAAACGAATGTTTATGTTGTATTAAATCCACTCTGTGAAAATTATATAAATATTAAATATGCTAATTAAGTGTTTATGATAATGGACACATGCTTATAATATTTAGTAAAAGAAATATTATACAAAATTATATGTCTATATAAATTGTATATCAAAATTATGTTAAAGAAATGCTTAGAAAAAAGACAAGAAAATATTAATATTTATTTTATTTCCACAATAAGCCTATTGTACAAATAAATTTAATTATTTAATTAATGTAATTAAAATTAAATTTTAATCAAGTGTTTCAGATTTTCCAAAAATTGTATGTTAATTTTTTATTCTTCTGTATTTAGAATAAAATAATTTTAAAATGTGTATAAATTTAAAAATGGCTACTCTACTCTGCAATACTAATCTTCACACATATAGCTCTTTCACTATTTTTTTTCTTTTCAATCATGAAATTCAGAATCATAAGATTTTAAAAAATGATTATAACTTCATACCCTAATCATACTAGATTTTCAGTTAATCCAGCTTCATCTGTCCTGCTTTAAATAAGATGAATTTGTGTCTCATGCCTTGCTCCAATTCTTATGTATTACTAGTCAGTTTTACTTCCAGGACCTCATATATCCTGTCTTCTCTGTCAGAGTAGCATGGTAACAAATTAATTTTGGGCTATGATTTATGTTTCTTTTCTTATTTACTCCCTATATAATACCTATCTTCCATTTGGCATTTCAAGCTCTCATTCCTCTGTTTGGTAAACAAGAAAGAAACAACTGTGGAATTTTTTCTTTGATCTTTCAATGCTATAAATGCCATAGGTGGTCAGCATGAGGGCTAACCCACCTCATGTCATTCTAGCTGTCGTGTGTATTTATGTTGAGAAGAGGTGAATACACTAAACAAAAAAAAAAGTCTAACTTCAAAAATATTAATAATATTTAAATTGCTTTCAATATACCATCCCTTGTTAGAAATGCAAATTCTAGGGCCTCCTGAATCAGAAACCCTGAGAGGCCCAGAAATCAATGTTTTAACTAGCCCTTCTGGTGATTCTGATGCATGGTAAAATTTGGGAACTTCTACTAAAGAGGAAATGGAAAGAAAACTTCAAAGCAATACACAAAATAATTTTGTACAGCACATTTCAAATAGAGGCTAGGCTAGCCAAGACACTTTTTGTAGGAGATAAGAGGAGTTTTGAGCCAGACTTTGGAGTTGCAATTGAATGTGGATTGGTAGAGAAAAGGCAAGTGTGTATTTCTAGAGAAGGGTGAGGAATGCATTAAAGAAATAATGTCAGAACAGATGGAATTTTATGCACATTTGTAGAAGTAGAAATTTACCTAGCCCATTTTCCTTTTGGGCTGCTGTAATTTCACCTCAATTCTATGTCTCTATGGCCCTTTCTTGGGAGCTCTGGTAGCATAGTGGCTAAGGCACTTGACTGCTAACCAGAAGGCTGGAGGTTCAAACCTACCAGCCACTCCTCGGAAGGAAGATTGGACAATCTATTTCCGTAGTGATACTGCCTCGGAAACCCAAGGAGGGGTCGCTAAGAGTTGGGTCCGACTTGATGGCACATAACAACAACAACAACATGGCCCTTTCTTAATTACAGTAGCATTTATATACATTGTTCCTACTTTAATAAGGCTGTTTTTATTGATATCTTCCCCAGCTGCCTTTGGAGTTAAGGCTATTCTAGTAACAAAAGCCCTTGCTCTAACTTTTTTTTCATTTAGGCTGGAGTTTGAGGCCTCCCAGTTGGTCATCCTCACTCCATTCTAGGCTGGTACCAGAGGGAGCTTTCTCACCTCATTCTTGGGTCTTCCCTTGGCTTCATTCCTCAGCTCAGCTGAGAGCAATTCTGCTTACAAGTCCAAGGAAAGTTCCTATTCGTTGGCAGGAAGTTTTGCTTTCCCTGAAGCTTTCTTTCTTTTATTGGTACTATTTGAAACCTGGCTAGTTTTTTTCTTTCACCTCCTCTATGTGAAGACCTTCTCCAAACCCCTCTCGAACCCGTTTTTTTTTTTTTTTTAATTTTCCTCTCTTCTAAAATAGGACTTTCATGGTTCAAGTCAGTGGGCCATGGTATTTGCTCCCTACTCCTTGGTTCAAAGCAAAATCCACTCTAATAGTTATCGACACAACACTTTCAGCTGCTTTTTGGGAGGAACTGAAACTAATCAACAAAAAATAAATAAATAAATAAATAAATTGCCTTGGAGTTAATGCTGTCTCGTGGTGATTCCAGGTGTGTCAGAGTAGAACGGTGCTCCATAGGGTTCTTAATGGCTGTTTTTCAAAAGTAGACAACCAGGCCTGTCTTCTAAGGTGCCTCTGTGTGGACTTGAACATCTAGCCTTCTGATTAGCTCCTGAGCATGTTAAACATTTGCACTTCCTACGGACTCCTGAGATGTGCACCTACACAAAAGAACATGGATTTTCTTTTCCACATGACCTCCTTAAGATGATCTACATGGACCATATGCTGTTGTTTCCTACTTTTCACCCTTAAAACACTTCAACCTGTTACAAGCCAGGCTGACGTATTCCTTCCAGCAACATATGTAGCAGGCGTGTGGCTTCCACATGTACCGATACACCCAAACATCTAAAGCAAATACACAAGAGCTTCTACCCCCTTGCACTCAATTATGCTCATAAAAGTATTCTTCACTTTGAAGACAGTAAGTTCCCAGGTTACAAATGTCCAACTTATGGACAACTTGTATGTATCTTTTAATGTAATGTAAATTTGCCCTCACTTTGAAACAATTGAACCAACTCCAACTCTCAAAAAATTCTTCATAAAAATCACCTTCACTTGCTGAATGTGCAGTTTTTAAATCATTGAAAAGTCTCTGACCCTTTTCTTGCACCAATATAAGGATAAACAAGGACAGTGTGCACCTGTTCCTACTTATCTACAAATCTGACTTAAAATTATACTTAAAAACTGATCTTGTTCATAACCTCAGACTGCTTGTATAAATCTCTGTATAAGTTTATCTGATGGCTTTTTGCAGCTGTATCAAGGGTTCTTCTTTGATCAGCATTCTGGGAATGTCCAGAGAAAGAACAAACCCAGCGACTCCACGTCTTCATTTCCATGTTTATGTTCCAGAATTCACTATTTTCCAAACGCTAAACTTACCCACTCTTTCATGCCTGGGCATTGTTCCCAATAAATTATTTATTATGCTTTCCTCATATAGTTTTTGCAGGATATTGTCCTATCTTTATTCCATTTGTCTTATTCCAGCAGCCAGGCTGGGTTCTAGTGGTAGATAAGAAAGGTAATGTAATTTAGTGGATAGTGAATGACTCCCTGCATAACGCCTTCCTTACTAGTATAACACAAAGCTGGTGTTTTAATTGGTCTGTGTAATTTCTCAGTCTTGATCTCTCTCCCTCACAACTATCCCACACTTCCGACAAACTTTGTTCAACATTCTAGCATGTTTTATTTTTCTAGAACAAGACTTTTCAAACCTTAGTACAAAACACAACCACCCTGAGATTGTTAAAACTCAAACTGCCACGACTCCCAGGCATTCCTAATAGGTTCCTAGTAGGGCCAAAGAATTTACAGTTCTAACAAACTCCCAGATAATATTGATGCTGCAGGCCTGAAGACAACAATTTGAGTATTGTCTGTTTGTATCATTCATTTGCTCCATTTTTTAATTACCATTAATTTTTATATGTGAGGCAGATACTATTAATGTCTCAGCCTTCCAACAGTTGTTCTCTTATTTTCTTTAGTAACAGATTATTATTTTATTCAGAGATTCACCAAAGCCCCTGGCATCAGGAAAGTCTGTCCTTACTCCTAGCCTCAAAATGAGATTCATAATGAATTTAAGGTAAGTTAATAAATTAAATCAATAGTAATCTTACCCCCTATGAGTGGCTTGGAGTTCCTGGGTGTCACAAAAGGTTAGGCTTTCAATTACTAGCCAAAAATTTGGCAGTAAGAACCAACCCAGAGCACTTTGGAAGAAAGTTCTGGCAATCCACTTCTGAAAGGTCACAGACTTAAAAATCCTTTGGAACACAGTTGTATTTTGCAATATATGGAGTTGCCATGAGTTGGAATCCACTCAAAGACAACTGAAATTTTTTTTTTTTTTTTTTTGGTGAATGGCTTAGTAAGGGTTATGTGACCAAATCTTGGCCAGTATGAGACATGAAGTTTGTTGGGAATGCCTGAAAAAGTTTTCTTATCTATTTATTTCTGAAGTAGATGGTAATTTTCCTGGTTCTGGACTGATAGTGTGTGATTGCATAGTCCTGTATCCAGCTTTGACCATGAAGAGAATTTGTGAAATGTTGAAACTAAACTCACTAATAATAAATGAAAATGGTAACATCACAACAGAAATAAAAAAGAAAATAACAGAATATTATGAAGAACTGTACTCCAACAAATTTGGGAACCTAGAAGAGGTAGACAAATTTCTAGAAACAAAAGACCTACCTAAACTATCCCCATCGGAGATAGAATACTTGAACAGACCCATAACAAAAGAAGAAATTGATCAGGTCATAAAAGAAAAGAAAAAAAAAAATTACCCACACAAAAAAGTGTTGGTCCAGAACACTTCACTGGAGAATTTTATCAAATGTTCAGAGAAGGGCTGACACATATTGTACTCAAACTAATCCAAAACATAGAAAATGATGGAATACTCCCAAATTCATTCTATGAAGCAAGCATAACACATACCAAAACCAGGTAAAGACACCATGAAAGAGGATAACTGTAGACCAATATTCCTCATCATGGATATAGGTGCAAAATTCTTCAACAAAATCCTAGCCAACAGAATCCAACAACATATTAAAAAAAATAATACACCATGACCCAGTGGGATTCTTACCAGGCATGCAAGGATGGTTCAACATCAGAACAATAATCAATGTAATCCATCATATAAATAAAACAAAAGGAGGACCATATGACCACATCGATTGACGCAGAAAAGGCACTTGATAAAATCTAACACTCATTCCTGTGCAAAACTCTCAGCAAAATAGAAATGGAATGGAAAATACATGACATAATAAAGGGCATATATGCAAAACCAACAGCCAACATTATTGTTAATGGAGAAAGACTGAAATTATTCCCCTTGCGAACAGGAACCAGACAAGGATGCCCTCTATCACTTCTATTTAACATTGTATTGGAAGTCCTGTTGTGATGTGCTGTCAAGTCATCTCTAAATCACAGAGACCCCTCCTTGGGATTCTGAGGTAGTATCTCTGCAGAAGTAGATTGCCCAATCTTCCTTCTGAGGAGTGGCTGCTGGGTTTGAACCACCAACCTTCTGGTTAGCAGTCAAGTGCCTTAGGCACTATGCCACCAGAGCTCCCTAGGAAGTCCTAGGTAGGGCAATAAGGGAAGAAGGAGAAATAAAAGGCATACAAATTGGCAGTATTTGAAGTAAAGCTATCTCTATTTGCAGAAGACATGACCCTATATGTAGAAAATCCAACAGACTCAGCAAAAAACTTACTAGAACTAATTAAAAGCTTCAGCAAAGTGACAGGTTACAAGGTCAACATACAAAAATCAGCTGGATTCCTCTATATTAACAAAGACATCTCTGAAAAGGAAATAAGGAAAACAATACCATTTACAATAGCTACCAAAAAAATAAAATACTTAGGAATCAATCATACCAGGGAAACAAAAGACCCATACAAAGAAAACTACAAAAGAGTACTACAAGAAACTACAAGAGATGTAAGGAAGTGGAAGAACTTACCATGTTCATGGACAGGAAGACAGAATATTGTAAAAGTATCATTACTACCCAAAGCAATCTATACATTCAATGCAATCCTGATCCAGATTCCAACATTCTTTAAGGACAAGGAAAAACCAATCATTAAATTTATATGGAAAGGAAAGAGACCTTGGATAAGCAAAGCACTGCTGAAGAAGAAAAACAGAGTAGGAAGTCTCACACTCCCCAATCTTAAAACCTCAAAACCCTTATCTCAAAAGCCACAGTAGTCAATACAGCATGGAATTGACACAATGATAGACAAATAGACCAATGTAACAGAATTAAAAACCCAGAAATAGATGCATTCATCTATGGACAGCTAACTTTTGACAAAGCACCAAAACCCATTAAATGGGGGAGAGATAGCCTCTTTAACAAATGGTTCTGGCAAAATTGGATATCCACCTGCAGAAAAATGAAACAAGACCCATACTTCACTCCATAAACAAAAATGAACTCAAGTTGGATCAAAGACTTAAATGTAAAACCCAAAACCATAAAATTCATCAAAGGTAAAACAGGGGCATATATAGGGGCCCTAATTTGCAGCCTAAATAGACTATCAATCATAACCCAAAATTCACAAGAAGCAGAAGAGAAACTAGATGACTGGGACTTTTAAAAAATTAAATTCTTATGTGCATTGAAAGACTTCTCCAAAAGGGTAAAAAGAGCACTTACAAATTGGGAAAAAATACTTGGCTATGATATATTCATCAAGGGACTTATCTCTAATATTTACAGAAAACCTCAACACCTCAACACCAAAAATAAATAACCCAATTCAAAAGTGGCAAAGGTCATGAAAAAACACTTCACTAAAGAAGATATACAGGTGGCCAACAAATATATGAGGAAATACTCATGATCATTAGCCATTAGGCTAATACTCCCCAAATCAAAACAATGAGATATCATCTCACACCAGCAATAATAGCAAAGTTCAACAAACAGAAAATAACAAATGCTGTTTAAGTTGCAGAGAGATTGGAACTCTCATACATGCTAGTGGGACTGTAAAATGTTACAGCCACTGTAAAAAACAGTATGGTGTTTCCTTAAAAAATAGAAAATAGAAATATCATTTGATCCAGCAATTCCATTACAATTAATATATCCTAAAGAGGTGAGATCCAGGACATGAATAGACATAGGCACACCCATGTTCATTGCCACACAATTCACTATAGCAAAGAGAAACAATCTAAATGCCCATCAACAGAGGAGTGGACAACCAAACTCTGGTACACTCACACAATGGAACACTGTGTAACATTAAAGAGTAATGAAAAATCCATGAATCATTTTACAACATGGATGAACTTGGAAGAATTATGCTGAGTGAAAGTAGATCTGGTAACACAGTGCCTAAGGCATTTGACTGCTAACCAGAAGGTTGGTGGTTCAAACCCATCAGCCACTCTGCAGAAGGAAGACAGGGCAATCTACCTCTGTAAAGATTTACCACCTTGGGAACACAATAAGGGTCGCTATGAGTTGGAATCAACTCAGTGGTAGTGGGTTTGGTTTGGTTTTGGTTGTGCTGCATGAAATAAGTCAATCACAGAAGGACAAATATTGCATGAGTCCATTATTGTAAAAAGTCAAGGAAAGGTTGACATGGGGAAGGAAATTCACTTTGTTGGTTACACGGGACAGGAAGGAAGGGGAGGGAAATTTCAGACTACTTGGGGGGGTCACATGTTGATTTGGGTGAGGAGAGGGGTTTACTGAAAGAGTCTGTGATCACCATGGTGACAACGGAGAAAGAGAAGACACAGAAATATGCACAAAATATATAGACAACAGAGGCAAACACTATTACATGCACAATACTGCATTACCAGTGGCAGCAAACACTGTTGTTGTTGTTAGGTGCTCTCAGTCATTTCTGACTCATAGCGACCCCATGCATAGCAGAACAAAACACCGCCCAATCCCGCGCCAGCTCCATGATCCTTGCTATACTTGAGCCCATTGTCACAGCCACCGTGTCAATCCATCTTGTTGAAGGCCTTCCCCTCTTT
>NW_006921668.1:9234251-9255657 GCF_000298275.1 Orycteropus afer afer
ACTAATGCCTAGGATATCAATCTTTATGCATTCCATTTCATTTTGACAACTTCCAATTTTCCTAGATTCATACTTTGTACATTCCATGTTCCGATTGGGAGCTCTGGTAGCATAGTGCTTAATGCACCTGACTGCTAACCCAAAGGCTGGCGGTTCAAACCCACCAGCCACTCCTTGGAAGGAAGGCTGGGCAATCTACTTCCATAGTGATACTGCCTTGGAAACCCAAGGAGGGGTCACTATGAGTTGGGTCTGACTCAAGGACACATAACAACAACAACAATGTTCCGATTATTAATGGATGTTTGCCGCTGTTTCTCCTCAGTTTGAGTAGTGCCACATCAGCAAATAGAGGTCTCAGAAGCTTTACCTTATCCATACGAGTAAGGCTGATTTTACTCTGATAATGCAGCTCTTGCCCAGTCCTACTTTGAGAGCTCTCTAAGCTAAATGACTCATCTTCCTCCTCTGTATTGGACAATGTTTTCGGAATATTCATAAAGTTGTGCAGTAATGTGTCAGACAGTGTTTCTCTGCTATTCATAAGGTTTTCCTTGGCCAATTCTTTGAGGAGTGGATGGCCTCCTCCTTCCTCATAGTCTGTCTCAGTCTGCAAGCTGGGCTGATACCTGTGTACCATGTGCACCCCAGTGGGTTTGAAACACCAGTGGCACAGCATCAAGACTCACAGCAACATGTCATCACAGTAGGACAAACTGACAGACAAGTTTGTCTCCCTTAGATGTTGGAAACCTCTTCAACCACCCTCACCTGGATCCCTACGGCTGCCTCCTTGATCCGTTCCGGCCCCTTTGCCTTTTCTGTCTTCTCCCTGCTTACTCACCTTGCTGCTTGTGGGGCATGGCCTGGGTTCCCTCTTCTCACCTGGGTCCCTGCGGCTGACTCCTCAACCTGTTCTAGTCCCCTTTGCTTTTTCTGTCCTCTCCCTGCCTTCCTGCCTCACTGCTTGTGGGGCATGGCCTCGTTTCGCTCTCCTCACATGTGGGTCCTTGTGGCTGACTCCTCGATCTGTTCCAGTCCCCTAGCAAACACTAGGCTGTGGGTAAATGCATAGAGAGGTGAGAAGATCAGGTGGGTGTAGGTGAACAGGAATATACCCAAGACCAATGATTCTTGTTGTTGTTGTTGTTGTTATGTGCCATCAAGTCAGACCCAACTCATAACAACCCCTCCTTGGGTTTCCAAGGCAGTATCACTACAAAAGTAGATTGCCCAGCCTTCCCTTATGAGAAGTGGCTGGTGGGTTTGAACTGCTAGCCTTCCGGTTAGCAGTCAAGTGGCTTAGGTACACACTACCATTTGACTAAAGATAGTCTTACATATGAACTTGTACTACAAAATTATCCCTATGCATTACAGAAGTAACAGAGGACAAGGCTGGAGTAGCTTCTCAGAGACAATCAAATACCTTGAGGGAGAGAATCACTGGGCCTGCAGGCTCGGGAACATAGTCTCAAGGGACATCATGCTCAGTTGACACAACATAGTACATACAAGTCTTGTTCTACATCCTACTTTGGTGAGTAGTGACTGGAGACTTAAGGGCTTTCTAGTGGCCATCTAAGATGCAACTATTGATCTCCTCTCATCTGGAAGAAAGAAGAGTAAAGAAAATCTAATTCATTTGGAAGCAATTAATCCAAAAATATGATGGACCATGAGGACCTCAGCCTGCAAGCTCCTGAGACCAGAACTCCATGATGCCCAGCAACCAATGCCAACCACTCAGAAAGGGATCTAAATTGGAAATCCTATATAGAGTGGGAGGAAAAATGTGTAACAAAATTCAAAAATACAAGAATGACCAGAATTACTTGTCAGACAGAGGCTGGTGGAACTCCGGAGACTACGGCCCCAGGTTGTTCTATGGGCCTAGAAATTGACTCATTTCCAAAGATTGGCTCCCAGCCCAACAGTAGAAAGACTTATAAGCCGAACACCTACACCCCTTAGATCAATCAGCCATGAGATATCAGAGGAGCAGCGTTCACATAGAGGGAAAGATGGATAGACAAGCATGCATAGTTAGGAAGGACACAGGGGGAAAAAAAAAAACACAAAACTCACTGCTGTCAAGTTGGATCCAGATCATAGCGATCCCTCCTTGGGTTTCCGAGGCAGTATCACTACAGAAGTAGATTGCCCAACCTTCCTTCCAAGGAGTGGCTGGTGGGTTTGAACTGCCAGCCTTCTGGTTAGCAGTCAAATGCCTTAGACACTACACTACCAGAGCTCTTAGGAAGGGCACAGGGAAGGGGTAGTCAAATGGAGGAGATGGAAGGAGAGTTTTTATGTTTGGGCATTGTAATTGTGACTGTGAAATCAAATGTGCATGAACTGTTGAGAGTAAAATGAATCTGCTTTGTAAATTTGCACCCAAATCACAATTAAAAAAGAAAAAAAAGCCCACTGCCATCAAGCTGATGCCAACTCATAGCAATCCTTTAGGGCAGAGTAGAACTGCCTCATAGGGTTTCCAAGGCTATAATCTTTATGGAAGGAGACTGTTACACCTGTCTTCCACAGACCAGCTGGTGGATTCAAACCATTGGCCTTTTGATTAGCAACAAAGTGCTTAACCACTGAGCCATCAGGGCTCCTTATGCTGAGGACAGAATTGTGGAAAGAAAGAAAATAACTAGGTCCTTGAACATGATAATAAGAAAATGAATTAAGCAAACTCCAGCCTCCTTGCCTCAGGACTTCTTATTACTTAGGAGTTCTGTTTTATGCAGCTAAATGCATATTTATTAATATTATCTATTGTTTTGGGTCTCTAATGCAGCTAAGAAGCTCTGTGCACAGTGCATAAGGCATTTGACTGTTAACCAGAAGGTTTGTGGTTCAAACCCACCAGCCACTCAGTGGAAGGAAGATGGGGCAATCTACTTCCATAAAGATTTACCTCCTTGGAAACCCAAGGGGGTCACCGTGAGTTGGAAGCAACTCCATGGCAATGAGTTTAGTTTTTTTTTTTTTTTTTCTACTGCTACTATAACAAACATACCACAAGTAGATGACTTTAACAGGGATTTGTTCCCTGTTTGTGCCAGATCTAGGGGCTGGGTAAAGGCTCTCTGACCTTGAGTTTCAACTCTTCTTCCTGTTCAAGGCCCACAAAAGCTGGAGGCTTTTTCTGACTCATGAAGCTGCTGGCTACTCAGGCCGATAAACCTAAGATCAATAGGTAAATTGGCACAGTCCCAAGATTAGCAGACAACACAGTAGGCCATTAGTTTTAGTCCAAGAACAATCCCAAGATTGGCAGGCAACATGGCAGACCACTGAGATGAAGACTTCAACAAACACAGGATCAAAATACACCAAAAGCTCAAGACCTTTATCAACGCTTCTTTTTATATACTGGAAGAAGGCCATATACTGAAGGCAGCTACATAGCTGCTCACAGCAGATTCTACCATGGTGTTGACTACCAGTCTCATCATGGGGAATAACTACATCCAGCTGCCCAGTCACTCAAAACTATGGCCCAGCCAAGTCAACACACAACCTTAACTACCACATCTATTTATCTATCTGTTTATCATCAATGATATACACATGATGAAAAACACTTAATTAACCTGTCTTTTCTTTTTAAATCCTGTTTTTTAATCTCCATTTCTATTTATCTATATATCTAGCTTTCAGGAGCTCTGGTAGTGTAGTGCCTAAGGCACTTAACTGCTAACAGAAGGCTGGTGGTTCAAACCCACCAGCCACTCCTTGAAAGGAAAGTTGGGCAATCTACTTCCATAGTGATACTGCCTCAGAAACCCAAGGAGGGGTTGCTATGAGTTGGAGCTGACTCGATGGCACATAACAACAGCAACATATATCTAGTTTTAACTTATCTCTAAAATTAGATTCTATTTCCTTAACAAATATTTTAAGGAAAAGTATTTATGAATTAAATTAAAAAGTAAGATTAAAAAAGAGTTACAACAGATATAGTTACAGAAGAGAAAACAAGGGGCAAAGTTATGATAACTTCTTTGCCACAAGCAAACATTTTGAAGGAGTGAGTTATTGAGCCTGTGAGCTTAGGACCACAGTCATGGGGGACATTAAGCTCAATTGGCATAATATAGTACACAAAGACATTGTTCTACATCCTGCTTTGGTGAGTACTGCCTGGGGTCTTCAAAGCTTGCTAGCAGCCATCTAAGATGCAACTACTGGTCTCTTCTCATCCAGAACATAGAAGAGTGAACAAAATCAAGGATGAATAGAACCAATTAGTCCAAGGGAGGAGCATGGGAACCTCAGCCTGCATAACCTTGAGACCAGAAGTAGATGGTACCTTGGCTATCACTGCCAACCACTCAGAAAGAGATCAGAATTGGTGATACTGGATAGAATTGTGTTGTTAAGTGCCATCGAGTCAGACCAGACTCATAGCAACTCCTCCTTGGGTTTCTGAGGTGTTATCACTACAGAACTAGATTGTCCAACCTTCCTTCTGAGTGAGAGAAACCAAAAAACAAAACAAATTCACTGCCATTGAGTCAATTCTGACTCAAAATTATAAAAAAGACCAGGCTTACTAGTCTGATAGAGGCTGGTGAATCTCTGAGAAAACGGCCCCTAGTCCCTCTTTGGGTCTGGAATTGAACTCACTCTCATGGCTTAACTTCAGCCAAGTAATAGACAGGTCTGCAAGGTGAAGAATTACACCAAAGAGGTGCACTTCTTAGAACAATCAACAATGGAAGATCAGAAGGGCAGCATTTGTGCAGGGAGAAAGTTCAGAAAGTAGGAATGCATAGGAAAGAAGGTCACAGGGAAAAGGGAACCACAGGGAGAAAGTGAGGAGAGAGATGCTACATTGTGAAGATTGCAGCCAATGTCACAAAACAAAATGTGTATGAACTCTTGGATGGAATGCTAATTTGCTCTGTAAATTTTCCCCAGAATCACAATAAAAAGTTTAAATAAATAAAAATAACATTCGTTAAGTATCTGCTCAGGATTCAGTTTCATACTAGGAGCAATCAGGAAATTAGAAAGAATAGGGAAGCAAACAGGAAGGCACAGTAGAAAGAACAAAGTTCTTAGCATCAGAAGAACAGACATGGATTCAAGTCTTCCAGTTGCTGGATGAACTTTATTTGGGCCAATATTTTATTTGTAAAGCACTAATAGCATGTCTTACTTTATAATGTTGATGTTATATTTAGGGAAGAAAATAGCGTCAAGAAAAAAAAAATCATTTAGTATTTTGTTAGATATTTTAGTCAACAAATACTTTTGAAGTTCTACAACATATATCAAGAAACTTACCAGAGAAAATCCAAATCCTCATGGTGGACTCTTACTCATCCTTCAAGGTTCAAATCAACTACTACCTTTTCTAGTTATGGCATTCCCTTAAATGGATCTCTTCCTTAATTAAATCTCAAGTTCTCTTACTACATTGTATTGCTTTATGTGTTTATATATATGTCCATGTACTACTATAAACTGTGTCTTCCTCTAAAATAGAGACTTATTCATCCTTCTGCTCTCATGGTGCCCAGTGCAGCACTTGTTACAACATACTTTTGCTGAATTATAAATAGAATGAACGTATGAAAAGATGAATAGGAACAGCCTGTGTCCGAAGGGGAAAATCAGCATTCATGATAGAAAATTACATTGATGGGAATAGAAGGTGGATTTTTACTTTAAGAGGAAAATAAAGTAAACAGGATGAGGTCGCATGATGAAAGCCTATAGAGCTAGGTGAGGAATTTGGACTTATTTTTGTAAAGTATCTAAGTCTATTATGAGTCCTTTAGTAGAAACATGGTATGATCAAATTATTACCTAGACAAGAAAAAAATTTTGTAACTGGGAATTATGGCCACAACCAACATCTTCACATACATTTATTAGAAAATTATCTTAAGCCAAAGAAGGCCTTCCCATATTGGAAGTGCCCCTCTGCTAATCTGTGACATGAAGTCATCTGAATAAAATGATATGTCTATTCAGAAACAAGGTGGATGGAGAAAATTGATTTTAAACACAAAATGTTGAATAATGCTCTATGACCAGAAGGGTGTGAAGTAGATTCATTTAAAAATATAAACCTGGATTGTTTTCAATTTATTTTTCCATTTTCACTTGAAATAAGAAAATTTTGTTGAGTAGAAAATTTATCATTTTTGTTTGTCATTTATCAAAAATATTTATAATTTATCAAAGCAGTTTGGTGTAAGCCACTTATAAAGTCAAGTTTATTCCTTACAGACAAATATCTGAGAAGAAAAATATGACCTACACAATATTAATCCAAACTGTAAAAAATATTTTTTTAACCAAAATTTTACTTAGCATTTTGTTAATACTGAAACAGCCTTATGAAGCTGAAGATTAATGAAGCTTCCAAAATTAATCAACACTTCAGAGAATAATTTTTATCTCCAGATAATCTAATTTATTGAATCTTTTGTCATAGATCCAAACTTGCAAAATTGTGAATAGAAATTCCTACTTCTCTTGATTTGAAGGCTATGAGTCCTCCAACATTATATCAGATGTTTTAGTTTACATTGTAGAAATGTTCCTGGAAAGTTTCAAGTCAACCATTTTTTAAGAGACTCCTTTATAATGTAAAAGGGAGTTTAGAAATAACATCACCAATAAATTCCTTATGATATGAACAAGCCTCTATGTCACATGTTTTATAGGATCGACATTTCTTGTGTCAAGATTTTAGTAAAATGGAATTTAATAATATGAGACTGGGCTTTTTTTCTTAATATTATAAACAAGGTTACAAGATGCTGTTCTCAAGTACCATATGTCTTCCTTTCAATTGTTAAGAACCATTTCTAAAGATCTAACAGAAGAGCAGATGAGCGACACTGGCTAGATTTGGGGATAATTGGATTTTCTTTTCTCTTCACAAAAATTATGCATGCCTGGGAAGAATGGCAAGAATAAACTTCAACTGATGCCTGCTAATTACCATCAGCTAGTGACTGGCTTTTGAAATCTGATTTAAGGGAAAAAAAATGAAATAAAACCACAGGCTTGGCTGATAGAAAACTGTATAATGTTTTAAGCAACGATGGGGGAAGCCCAATACTAAGCATGCCAGACTTTGGACCAAACCCAACTGATGTTTCTCATCCTTGTTTATTTTGTTACTTAACATGATTCAACTCATTAAGAAATTCAAAGGTCCAAGGGAAAGTACTTCTACTTTGCCAAGGCATCCTTAGTTGGAATTTCATTATCTCTCATGATCCGAGACAGGGATTTCCTCCTACTCAGTTCTGAGTAATTATGTGTAAGCAAACCCTTGGTGTTCTCGCAGAGTGACTGTACTGAGTTGATGGTTCACCATGAATCATTCATGCAGCAGGCACCTTCAATGAGAGGGTAAGGAGGTCTAACACTGATTTGCAGTGTTTAGATGAAGTATGGCTTTCTCATTCATTTCATTTGCTTCATCAGTGTTGATGCTTATCCGTGTAAACCATACCCCTTCCTAAAATGATTACAGGAAAAGAAGAGAACAAGCATACTTATTCAGTCCTTCCTGCTTTACCAAGTCTAATTTAGATTGTGCCTTAGGAAATACAGCTTCCTTCTTTCAGAAATAGGCAATTAGTGTTCTCTTTTGTTCTTTTCCCTTCCTGTCCTCCCTCTAATGAAACAAATGCATATAAAATAGAAAGTGGGATACATATATAATTCTGCATGCTATACTACAATTTTTTAACACTTCCTTTTTGTGAAGAGGTGGGTAATCAATTCCCCTGCTACTATGATGAAAGCTTGTTGCTACCCCCCCCCACACACACACCATGTAATTCAATAACCACATATTCACAAGAACTGGCATGCAATTTTAGGAGGATTGAAGTCTAATGTCAACCATGCACCCCCAGCCACTCCTCCAAAGACATCAAGTTAAACCCCTGATCTACAATTTCCAGTAATTATCCTACTAGAATCTGAAGGCAGTGAAACCTGTGGTCTTCTTTTCCTTAATTTGTTGATAAGCTTTCCTGACTAGGCATGTTGCAAAGTTCAGGAGAGAACAACACAAAGGGGAACCTCACTTTCCATAAATTAAAAAAAAAAAAAAAGAAAAGGAGCTCTGGTGGTGTAGTGCCTAAGGCATTTGGCTACTAACCAGAAGGCTGGCGGTTCAAACCCACCAGTCACTCCTCAGAAGGAAGATTGGGCAATCTACTTCCATAGAGATATTGCCTCCGAAACCCAATGAGGGGTCACTGTGAGTTGGATCTGACTTGACGGCAATGAGTTTGGTTTGGTTTTGGTTTGGACCATTACCAGTCTTCATTTTGTCTCTATGAATTTGCCTACTCCAAACGAGACCTCATTTGGAATTTACCCTTTGCATTAGTCTCTCTCTCTCTCTCTTTTAATTGTGATTTGGGTGACAGTTTACAGAGCAAATTCATTTTCCACACAGCAGTTCAGGCGCATTTTATCTCATGATGTTGTCGATAATTCCCTGCAATGTAACAACTCCCTTCCCACTTCCTTCCCATAGTTACTTCTTCCCTGTGTCTTCCCTCCCATGCACTCTTTACATTACTCTTATACAGGACTCTTGCCCCAAATGAAATTCCTATAAAGCTACACATTTGAATTAGACAATTCAACACCTGATTGTCTGAGGTGATTGACGCATTCTAATGGGCATGATAGAAGTTTCCAAGTGAGTTGCAATTTAGTTGTGGAGATTATTCTAAAAAGAACTGACAAGCATCATGAAAGCAGTACACAGTGCTATGAGATTTCAAGGTGTCCCACTAGCCTTGTTTTCTAAAGTTGGTAGGCCAGATCCTTAGCTGTAAAGCCAATAGCCCTTATACATTACCCCCAGACATAGTTTCCCATTTGTGGTTAACATCCTGAATCAATCCTGACCATTGGAATTCTTTCTTGTTTATAGGCTCATATTATCTCTTTAGATCTTGTGCCAGAGATAGTTATTTCTTCAAATGTATGTTCTACACATCCTCCTTAGTAATGGAAGCCTGAATTTTTAGCTGGGCATAAAGCCACCTTACAGTTTCCCTTGCAGGTGTGTGTAGCCTTATGAGTAAGTTATGGGCAATTATATGATATCAAAAGTGTTATGCACAATTTCAAGGATATGTTCTTAAGAGGAAAGGGTATGTCCTTTTTCATGCTCTTCCTCTTTCCTTCCAGCTGTAATTCAGATAAGATGACTAGAGCCATGCAGTCACCTTCAGCCACCTTGAGTCATCTGGTGGGTATCACATAATGAGGATGATGAGCAAAAAAAATAGCAAGAGTACAGGTTCCTAGACTAACTACCTCTGGAATTAAAAAAAGAGAGACAGAGAAGCAAACTTCTACCTTATTTAATGCACTGCTATTTGGAGATTTTCTGTCCCCACTGATAAAGTCTGGGAATCCTTTACTGCTTATTGGGCTCTGAAATCTTTTACCTTCCATCAGTGATCCATTTCACCCACTTCCTTGAATCATATTGCTTCAGGAATCTCCAGATAACTACCCTGACTTATCCTGCCGTTGATATGTAAAACCCCAGGAATACATTCTCAACCCTTTTGCACTGTATTCTTTCTTTCTTTTTCATTATTATTATTTTGATTTGGGTGAAAGCTTACAGAACAAATTGGTTTTCCATTCAACAATCCATACATATTCTGTTTTGTGACTTTTACTGCAATCCCCACACTGTAACATTGTTCTTCCCAATTCCTCCCAATACCCACCTCTTCCCTTCATTCTCCCTTCTCACTTTCCTAGCTCTATTCCTGGGCAAATGCTATCCTCTTGATCTCATATGTTGCTTGTAGTAATGAGTGCACACCCTCCTGCTATTACTGTTCACTGTAGAGATCTGCCAATCATTTGGCTGCCAGTTGAGGCATGGGGGTTAAGTTCAGTTCCTAGCTTGAAGGGTGTCTCTGGGTCATAGTTCCACCAATCTTCATCAGACCAGTAAGCCTGGTCTTTTTATGATTTTGAGTTTTGTTCCAAGTTTTCTCCACTCTATCTGCAACCTCTTACTGTGATCCCTTTCAGAGCAGTCAGCAGTGGCATCCAGACACTATCTAGTTCTTCTGGTCTCAGGGATGTAGAGACTGAGCTTCCCATGCTCCATTAGTCCTTTGAACTAATTGTTTAATGCATCTTTGATTTACTTCACTCTTCTTTGCTTCAAACAGGGGGAGACTGATATTTGCTCCTTAGATGGCCACTCACAAACTTTTAAGACCTCAGCTGCTACTCACCAAAGTAGAATGTAGATCATTGTCTTTGTGGACTACATTATGCCAGTTGAACTTTATGTTCCCCAAGACAATGATCCTGAGCCTCCATACCCAGAGATTCATTCCCTCAAGGTGTTTAGTTATAACTAAGACATTTTCATAACTTTGCCCACTGTATGCTCTACTATATTCATGGATATATTTGCTATATATATATATCTTTATATATATATATATATATCTTTATATATGTAAATATAAAGATGTATATATATATATATAACTTTATATATGTAAATACATAAATATGTGTATATATATATATATATATATATATATATATACATGTAACTTTATATATGTAAATATAAAGATAGAGATAGCTTCTCTCAAACCTATATATATTTGTGGGTGTAGTCCCAATTGCCTTCCTACCTCTGTTCAGTTTGAGTGTCTATCTAAGCATCCACACCTAAATTATTGTGTTAATATTATTGCATTTTATTGCATTGTATATGTAACAGTATTCACCTTTGTTGTTTTTAACTCCTGAGCTCCTCCCTATGTCTTCCTTGTGCTAACCTTTCCCTTACTGGATATTGTCTTTCCTTTCACCCAAGTTAATTTGTGTCTACCCTCTAGTTCTTTCTCCTTTCCCCTTCCAGCAGTGGTAAGCGTCAAAGAATAATTCTTCCTGTGTAAAAACTTTTTCTTAACTTTTTACAGTAGTGGTCTGACAATAATTGTCTTTTTGTGGCTGACTAATTTCACTCAGCATAATATCTTCTAGGTTCATCCATGATATGATGTGTTTTGCAGATTCATCATTTTTCTTTAACATGATTCATAGCATTCCATTGTGTGTATATTCCATAGTTTGTTTATCCATTCATCCTTGATGGACGTTTAGGTTGTTTCCATCTTTTTGCTATTGTGAATAATTCTACAATGAACATGGGGTGCATACATCTGTTTGTGTCGTGGCTCTTTTTTCTCTAGGATATATACCTAGTAGTGGGATTGGTGAATCATATGGTATTTCTGTTTCTAACTTCTTCAGGAAGTGCCAAAGTAGTTCTCACTGTGGTTGTATTATTTTACAATCCCATCAGCACTGTTTGAGTGTTCTAATCTCTCCACACCCTCAGCAATATTTTTTGTTTTCTGTTTTTTTGAACTTTGCTATTAATGCTGGGGTGAGATGGTATCTCGTTGCTTTGATTTGCATCTCTCTAATGATTAATGATCATGAGCAATCCTTCATGAGTTTGTTTTGCCCTATATTTTTAAACAAAACTTGAACACTAAAGAAGGAAATCATGTTCACAAGAGAAATCCAATAGTGGTTTCGCTGGAGGAAAAAAATTAAAAAAGACTTTCAAGAGAGTGGAGGAGAACTAAATTTAAAAAACAGAGACAGAGGTCTTTCCAACCAGAGAAAGAAATGTGAGACAATATGTGTCTGAGAAACAACCATAATCTAATTTACCTATGCAATTTCCCCACAGATAAATTGGAATGGAAACAAAGATTGAACCCCTATTCTTGAAAACCTGGATGAAGTTTATACCTCTCTGTTAAGGCTACAATCAAGCCATTTGAAGACTTTCCAATAATTTGCACCAAATAGCAAGTGATCTTAAAACACAAATTTGACCACGTTATCCCCTAACTTCCTCTAGTACCTTCTTATAGCTGTGAAGATAAACCACAATTATCAACATGGTCTCAAAGGTCAAAAGCATCTGGTCTCTGCCCACTTTCCACACTATATCCTCCTCACTCACTGCTTCCTGGTCATGATGCCTTCTTTCATTACCTTATCACATGAACTTCCTTCTCAGCCTGTTCTCTCCACTTACTCTCTCCTGACTCTTTTGATATCCAAAGTTTCAACCTTCCTTCATGTCTCAGCTTAAAATCACATTTCCTAGTCAGAGTAGGCCAGTATAGCCCAGATTCCCCTTGGTATACATATGCCCTTAGAAAACCTTGTAATTATCATTATCTCCCCATTTTGATTTAAATTATGTCTATGAGTTTGGGGTCACCATGAATCAAAATTGACTTGATGGTAACTAACAACACAACAATGATTACTTTTTAAATATCTATTTATATCACTAGATCATGAAGCCAATAATCATATCTGCCTTTTTCACCATTGTATTTCTAGAACCTAGACTAGTGCCTGGCCCAGATTAAATTCTAATAAATATTTGTGAATTAATAAAGAGTAAGGATATTATCACAACTATGCCATAAAAAAATTATAATAATAATACACTAAAATAATACATTTGTTGTTGTATTATTTTAGTGTATTATTATTATCATTTTTACATGGGAGCTCTGGTAGCATAGTGGCTAAGACACTTGCCTGCTAACCAGACGTCTGGTGGTTCAAACCCACCAGCCTCGGAAGGAAGGTTGGGCAATCCTACTTCCATAGTGATACTGCCTCGGAAACCCAAGGAGGGGTCGCTATGAGTCGGGTTTGATTCGACGGCACATAACAACAACAACAACAAAATAATACATAGATATTAGAGGTAGCCCATTCTGTAAACCAAAAATAAAGTGCTTAACATGTGTTTTCATTTTTTAGACTGTTATATCTCCCAAAAATTGGGTGCCTTACGACATTAGAAATTTATTTTCTCAGAGTTCTGGAACCCAGAAGTTCTAACTCAGGGTATTGCAGGGGCACAATCCTGAAATCTTCCAGAGGAAGATCTTTCCCTTCTTCTTCTAGCTGCTGGTAGCCCCAGACATTCCTTGGCTGGTAGCAGCATAACTCCAATCTGTGCCTGTCTTATCCATTTTCCCTCTCTATCCGTGTCTTTTCTCTTCTTATAAGGACACCAGTCATACTGGATTAGAGCCCATCCTCCTCCAGTCAGACTTCATGTGAATTTAAATAATTCTATCCATAAAAATACTATTTAAAATAAGGTCAAATTCACAAATAGTAGGGGGTAGAATTTGAACCTATCTTTTTGGTGGACACAAATCAACAATATAATATACTGAAATTATCTGTTTCTATTACCACCATTGGATAGCAAGCTTTTGAAGGAAAGAAATATATATATTTACTTTAAAATGTCTGATACGTGGTAATTATTGCAATATACAAAGCAATCTGTACTTTCTCTTTATTTGATGCTCTGTCCTTGCTTCTCTGATCACTCCTCTCTCCACAGATGCTAGTACCTAGGCCCATGGACCTAAAGACTGTAGACTGGAGCTCAACCCCTGGTTTTACCCCTCAGCATGAGAGCACCATACTTGTATAGCTAAGTGCCTACATTAACATCTCAAATTTAAGAGAATTACTGGTTCTGTTCCTCCCCTATTCCTCCAAAGCTGTTTGTTTCATGTCTCCTCTATTTTAAAACGTGGCACCACCACTCTTCTAAGTGTTCAATCTAAAATCCTTGATCCCTGCCTTTAGCTCATGCCCCATATATCTAAACTGTTAGCAAGCTCAGCAGCTCTACCTCAAGAAATACCTGAAGTCCATTTGCTATATTGTCTCGTCACTGTCCTCTTTACAGCATTATCATGTACAATTACTCTAATAACCTCCAGACTTGTTCCTCTGCTCTCTCTGTATATATATCTTGACCCTCTAATCCATTTCCACACAAAATAGGGTGATTTTCGAAATCTGTAAGTTAGAACATAACACTTCCCTCTTTAAAACATTTGAATAGATTTCTATGACCTACAATAGTCTAGAAGAGGTGACCTCCACATATGTCTCTAGTTTCATCTAGTATCCTCTGTCACCCGTTACGTTCCAGCCATTTCGTCTTTATTGTGTTCTTCAAATACACTAAATTCCTTTCCTCTTCATGTCTTTTGGTCTTGATATTTACTCTGCCTGGAATGATTTTCTTTTAGACTTCTCAAAGATAGATATTTCTTGTCTCACCAGTGTTAAATCAAACAATTATTTCTCAAAGAGGCCTAACCTGACCATATGCTACCTAAAGGAGCTTTCAGTTATTCTTAAATCATCAGCCTATTTATTTTTTTTCCATTATCACCATCTGAAATTACATTGTTTGTTTATTTGTTTTCTAGTTTTTAATTGGAGTTTGAGTGACACAAGTGGTTTGAGATTGTCTGGTAACCTACAGGTTGGCAGCTCAAATCCACCCAATGGCTCAGCAAAAAAAAGTCCTAGCCATCTGCATCCATAAAGATTACTTCCAAGACAACTCTATGAAGCAGTTCTATACTATAACACGTGGGGTCACCAAGAGTTGGAAGTCAACTTGAGGGTAACTAACACCAGTTTTTGATCATTTCCCCTCACTTCACTATCACATGCTTGAGGCAATGGGTCTTGTGTTCTTTTCACTATTTTTTCACAGGACTTGCACCATGATAGTGCCTTAGCAAATATTTCTTAAATGAATTATTCAAGTATTTGTATTTGTGGAGCAGATTGAACCGAATGGGAGAAGCAATGGCAGTGGAAGAAGTAATGACACATTTTTGGAAAAGAAATTGATGATGAAGAAAACCAAACAACAAAAAATAAACTTAAACCAAAAAGATTCTGGACACTATATTTTAACAGATTTGAGCCATGTACCCCTGTACAAATTTTATGAAATCATTTGGTATGTAATTTCAGGGGAGTTCATTGGACACTCTGAATTTTATCCAAGATCCTGTCAGCAGAGGTCATGGATGCCAAGATGAGAAATTCTAGAAGCAGATCAGTGATCTGCTTTATCTTTCCATAGAGCATTTCATTCAGAAGTTGAGCTTCTACATTGGTGTGTTTTTTTTTTTTTTTTTTTTTTTTTGGACACTTCAACCATTTAATTCAAGTTCCTCTTTAGATAGTCAGGAATGATAGTACTGAGTTCATAATGTATTAACCTAGCAAAATTTTAAATGAAGTAAAATTCTGCAGGAGAAAATATGAAACAGAAGAATTGCCCCAAGAATATGTTGCCTGCATTGAAGTTATTCCAGGTTGAGCTAACTTAGCTAAGTCTCATCTTATTCATAATTATAATATATACCATGAGTCAGAGTCAACTTGGCAGCAACTAGCAACAACATATATACTTGTGTTATATATGTATAATATATATTCCATTGCCATCAAGTTGATTCCAATTCATAGCAGCCCTATTGGACAGAACAGCCCCATAGGGTTTCCAAAGCTGTAAATATATAAGGAAGCAAACTGTCACATCTTTCTCCCTCAGCATGGCTGGTGGTTCAAACTCCCAACCTTACAGTTTGCAGCCCAGGGCTTATCCACTTAAGCAATTATAATATATATAATTAATACATATCATTAATTAATTAAAATATCAAAATTTCTCAGGATCCACACTAGCTTTCATATAAAAGTAAATTATTGTCAAACTGTGTGGATACAAGGACTTTAAAATGGATTCAAGGGCCAAATAAAATTTTTCCATTGGATCAGTCCAGAGGATAAGGGAGTGTGTGTCTTCAGAGCTAGTCCTCTGCTCACATCAAACGTACAGCATGTTGAAGCCACTGTTGGCCATCCACCCTCCTGCTGGATTACACTGAAATAATACCACATTTTACTAATGCTCCCTAGGAAACTTTACTTGACTGTACTGGCTCGCTTTCATGGGACTTAGTCCAGGATAAGCAGGGAAACATTTTCCTCCCTATTTTATCTGAGTTTGCTCAAGGAACTGAAATCATCGTGTACTGAGCCACATGCCATGTGCAAGGCCTCTGACTAGCAAAGAAAACTCTAAGGAATCGTTTATTCAGTGACTCTTGCAATCTGCAATCCTGTGGAATTCAGGCACCCACAGGAAGGAGTGGAGAGGTTTTTCCAGCCTGACCATATCAGCCGTCTCACCACAAGAACCTTCTATTTTGGCTGAGTCCTTCTATCAGACTTAGGTTGTTCTTTATGGCCAAACGTGAGTTTAATGTGTCTGGTCTGCATTCTGTATTTATTTCTCATTCATGGTTTCCTTTCCTTATGTCAGAAAAAGTCTCAACAGCTTCAATGCTTTGTGTTTATGTTTGCTTTTCAAGAGGAGGTTAGATGGTTAGACATTGGGGGCTGTAAAACCACTCTAGGAGTTTAAAATTAGAGAGTAGTGAAATTAATAACAAAGCTATGGAAAGATGCTAACAGTGCAGCAGAGAAAATCAAACAAAAGGGATCAACAGTGTAAGGCTATGGGAAGTGATGAGAGAACAATGTAAATGGGGGTGGGCAGTGATAGTCATACAAAATTCTTGATGAATTAAGCAAAGGTTTTGATGACTGTCCTTCTCCTATATTTGTGAGGTATGGGTTGCTGTGTAAGCTTTAATACTGTGGCAAAGGACTCAGAAGAGAGGAAAACTGTTTTAATATTTTCTCCTAGAACCCAGCCCACTGGAATTATGAAAGCAGCCTCAGTGAACAAAATAGGCTTGCATGACTCCAGTTCTAGAGGTGTAGGAAAAGGAATGACTTTGGTTACTGGAAACTAGTATTTGCATTGGATAACAGTATTATTTGAATTGGATGGTGGAGGGAAAGGTGCATCTACTTTATCAAACACACCATAGATGTAATTCCTAATTTGTCCACTCAGAGTCATTTTGCTTATAGATACAAGATGATTCTTAATACTTTTAAATACGTTTTTGAAATTATCATTAAGCTCCTAAGTATTCTAAGAATACATTTAAGCTCCTTAAGAAGTCCAAGATTCATTTACTAATTTGTTTGCAACTCAAACACTGACAGTTTCTGTGTTCCACTGTTGATTTTATACACACACACACATATATACACACACACACATATAATTTCATAATTGGAGTTTGAACCACCAGCCACTCTGAGGGAGAAAGATGTGGCAGTTTGTTTTCTTAAATATTTACAGCTTTGGAAACCCTATGGGGAAGTTATACTCTGTCCGATAGGGCTATTATGAATCGAATATATATGTATGTATGTATATCTATCTATCTATCTATCTATCTATCTATCTATATCTTGCTATGGATTCATTTCTTTTTATTTTTTATTTTCTTTCTCTTTTATTAAATGAGAAAAACCATTTAATAAAATATGTTTCTCCTCACAAAGACTAAACAGCCTGAGGTGTGCCCATTAATACAGAAAGTAGTTTGCTTTACATTTGCTTACTAGATGTAAAAATTATTTAGCTCAAGTGACTTGGATGTTGATTTCTGAAAATTGCTCAGTTAAAGGCAAAATAAATGTCTTCATCTAAATAAAATGAGCTTAGCATTTAAGGGGCTTGCTATTCTAAGCTTCCCTTCATTTCCATTTTCATCAGGGATCTTGAGAGTGAATTGTGTTCACTGATGACCACCAGGGACACCTCAGCCTGCCAACCCTGCAGCAACTCATTAACTTGCAGGAAGCGCCCTGGTTAACTCACCAGAGCATCACGCTTCCATCTCAGTAAGGAGGCAGCGCTCCAGGTTGGAGCGTGGGGGTGGGAATGGAGGCGTTTCCGTTCTATTTCAATGTCTCCTCCTGACTGGCTGCTCAGCTGTTCGTGAGTCACCTTAACCTCAAAATCTGTCATTAAGACAGAAATAATTCTATTTTCTGAGCCTTGCATGAATTGCATGGAGACATTATTCATATTTCTGAAATATATGTGAGAATTAGTCACGGTTAGATGTAAGGAAAAGTGCTATGTAATTATTCTTAAGCAATGATAAATGTGCTTTAATCATTTAGGTTTAGAGAATTCTCTGTACTGAAATATTAAGAATGAGGAGAGATATTGATAAAGATTAAATTTGACAAGATATTTGTTTGGCAGATTGTATCAAAATATACAGAGGCTCTGGTGGCAAAACGGTTAAGCCTCAAGCATCCACTGGTGATCCAGAAGTTGGTAGTTCCAACCCACCCAACGGCTCCAAGGGACAAAGACCTGGGAATCTGTTCCCATAACATTACAGCCTAGAAAACGCTATGAGGCAGTTCTATTCTGTGAGAGTTGTTATGAGGTGAAAATTGACTGAAGGGCACCCAACAACAGCAATGTAAGAATATATATATATGGCTTAAAATGTAAATGATATTAGAATTTGCTTATTCAAACAGTCCTTTAACAAAATTTTATTGAGCCTACCTACCATTGAATGAAACACTAGGGATACCAAGACAATGCAGATCTTCTCCTATAGGAAACCCCACACTAGAAGACAGACAGTAAATGAAAATAGACTGGTAACTGCATATATTAGTGTGATGATTTGGGGGAGATTTTTTACTTTAATATCATCTATATCAGTGGTTCTTAAAGCAATACAGGTTGTTCCCCACTTACAATGGAGTTCCATTCCGTGGGCTCTGTAAGAAGTCAATTCTGACATTAAGTAGAATACTTCATTTAATTTTTTTAGTTCTCATTATTATTGCTTTTTATTATCAGTATCTTTTGACATATAAAATATCAAGTATATTTTAATACATACATACATAAAAAGTACACAAATAATAAAAATGTGTTACCATGATGAAGAGTTGGACAGCATTGACATTTTGTTGGTTGTGGTAATAATTCCACTTGTGGAAGGTTCTGGATCATCTCAATTATCCCTGGGAATGAGGATGACATTTTTAGTCAGATAATTAGTGACAGCTATCTGTATAGCCTTTACTTTTTTTCTTCATATATTTCACTGTAACATCTCACTGCTTTCCAAATTTGCCTATCTGAAAAGTGATCAGCTTTGTTCATGTCCATGTTTTCAGGCAACTGAAGCCTCTGGTTTAGTTTAGAAAGATCTCCAGCTAACAATAAGATGTCAAAAAAAAAAAAAAATCCAACAATGGACAGTTGTAAGTGCAGTTCATCTTAACTTGAATACATCATAAATCAGGTACTATCTGTGGTTAAGAGGTTCAGAAAGAAAGAATTTAGCTTAGGAAGAAAAAAATCATATTTATCTTAAATATGTTTTCTAAAATTTTCCTTAGCATGTTCTTTTTTCTAAATTTGTGTGTTTATTTTACTTTTTATTCTTTCATGTTTAAAAATAAAAAAAATATTGAAGTGCATGAATTTGCCTCTGGATACCATTTTGTTCATATTCCATATATTGTTTTTCTTATTTAGTGCCATCAGGATTATTATATAATGGTGTTTATAATTATAATTTTAGTTATAGAAATCATATTATCTAAACGATAAATACCATTTGCTTTAATTTTTGTGCTCAATATCCAGCTAGCTTACATATCTAGATTTGTTTCCATAGCAGATACTTTTATCTTTGTCAGAATCTAAAATCCTCACATGGATTGTTGTATATTTGACTTTGGACATCTTTTCTTTTCTTTTTTTTTTTTAATTGTGATTTGGGTGAAAGTTTACAGAGCAAATTCACTTTCCATACAGCACCTCACATACACTTTTTCTCATGACATTGACTGCAATTTCCTATCATGCAACAACTCCCCTCCCATTTCCTTCCCATAGTTACCTGTTCCCTGTGTCCTTCCCTCCCATGGACTCCTGCCCCCTGAGCTATGTCCCAGTATATACACAGCGCTTCTTTCTCCCATGGTTGTTCTCTCCAAGGAATGTATCTACCTCAGGTAAATGTTTACCTCCTATGCCTGCCTTTTGTTTGGCTGGAAGCCACGGGTGTGGGTTTAATTCCAGACCTGAAGGGCAGCTAGGAGCCATAGTCTCAGTGGTTCCACCAGGCTCTGTGAGACCAGCAGCCTGGTCCTTTTTTTTTTTTTCCCAAATGATTTTGAGTTTTGTTCCACATTGTTCTCTCACTCTATATAGGATCTCCTACATAGATCCCCCTCTGAGTGGTTGACAGTGGTAGTCGAGCACCATCTAGTTCTGGTCTAATAGTCATATAGGCTGAGGATCGCATGGTGTACCAGTTGCTAGGACTAATTGTTTCCATGAAGCTTTGGTTTTCTTTATTCTTCTTTGCTCTGGATGGGAAGAGACCCATATTGCATCTAGATGGCTGCTTGCAAGCTTTTAAGATCTCAGTCGCTACTCGCCAAAGTAGGAGGTGGAACAATGTTTTCTGTAGTGTGTTATCCTGAATGAGCTTGATGTCCCCTGCAACTATGGTCCTGAGCTCACAGGTTCAACTCCCCACTCCCTCTGGATAGCTAGCTGTGGCCGAGAAGTAACCACAACCTTGTCCCTTGTCAGCTCTACTATGTACCTGGAAATTCTTTTTCATTATTATTATTTGTCTTTCTGTTGTTGAGGTGTTGGAGTTTTCTATAAATTAATTAAGTCCCTTGTCAGATATGTCATTGCTGAATATTTTTATACACCTGGGAATTCTTACAGAACATACCAATATACTTGTAGAAACATTGTCTGCCAACCCTATCCATGGTCTTGGGCACACTCCACTCTGCATACGCATAGCTAATAGTTCAACTGGTCCACCCAACTGTCCACCCATATATTAATGTTTGCCTTCTCTGACAATGCCATACTTTATGTGCAAAAAGGTCATTCTTTGTTGACCATACCACCCATGTACCTCTCTATGCCTTCCTGCTCCTCAATGCCACCATGTTGATCACTCACATTTGGTACATTGCCCTTCTCTTCACCCAAATCAATACTTATCTCTACCTATCTAACAGTGTTCCCTCCCCTCCCTTCCCACCCCTGGTAACCAACAAAGAAAATTTCCTTCCACATATAAACCTTTCCTTGACTTTTTACAATAAAGGACTAATCCAATATTTGTTCTTCTGTGATTGACTTATTTCACTCAGCATAATGTCCTCCAAGTTCATCTACATTATGCTGTGTTTTGCAGAGTCTATGATTTACTGTAGGGTTGCATAGTATTCCATTGTGTATATGTACCTTAGTTTGGTTATCCACTCTTCATTTGATGGACACCCAGGTGGATCCCATCTTTTGGCTGTTGTGAATAGTGCTGTAATGAACATGGGTGTGCAAATGTCTGTTCTTATCAGGGCTCTCATTTCTTTAGGATATATACCTAGTAATAGAATGGCTGGGTCAAAATGGATTTCTAATTCCAACTCTTTTTAAAAAATGCATTTTATTGAGGTATAATTTATGTATAGTGAAATACAAAACTAAAGTGACATGGGACATGCTTTTTTTTTTTTTTTT
>NW_006921668.1:9256912-9258492 GCF_000298275.1 Orycteropus afer afer
GGCTGGCGGTTCAAACCCACCAGCCACTCCTCGGAAGGAAGGTTGGGCAATCCTACTTCTGTAGTGATACTGCCTCGGAAACCGAAGGAGGGGTCGCTATGAGTCGGGGCCGAGTCCACGGCACATAACAACAACAACCATCTAGAAGTTCTGTAATGACACAATTTTTTCCCTCTTTTTTGTTTGTAGTTATCCTCATTTGTCAGTTGATATCTCCAGTTCCCTGTTTACAATCTTATAGGCTTATTTACTTTGGATACTTCCATAGCTGGGTTAGTTTCTGGGTTATATCATCATGTGTGTTAATGGTCAATTGTTGTTGGCTGTTGTTGCTTCTCTGTCCAAAGGGCTTCCTTTAGAAACTCTTGTAAGTTTGCTCTGGTTTTAACAAATTCCCTTAATTTCTGCTGATCTGGAAATGTCCTAATTTCACCATCATATTTGAGGGAGAATTTTGCCAGGTACATAATTCTTGGTTGGAAATTTTGCTCTTTCAGTGTTTTATAAATACCATCCCGTTGTCTTCTCACCTGCATAGTTTCTGCCGAGAAATCTGAGCTTACTCTTATTGGCTGTCCCTTGAAGATAACTTTTCATTTTTCCTGTGCTGCTCTCATGATTCTTTCTTTGTCTTTGATTTTGGTGAGTTTGATGATGACATGTCTGTGAGATTTTCTTTTTGGGTTTGTCTTGTTTGGAGTTCTCTGGACTTCCTGAATGGATGTATTCTCATCTTTCATCATACCAGGAAACTTCTCTTCCAACAAATCTTCGACAATTTTCTCTGTGGTTTTATTTTTCTCTTCCTGTTCTGGAATTCTGATTACATGCAGGTTATTCCTTTTGATGGTATCTCACATGAACCTGAGGCTTTCTTCATTTTGTTTTGATCTTTTTTCTGATTGATCCCTTTCCAAATAAGTGTTCAGGTATTTGCCTTCAATCTCCTTAATTCTGTCTTCTATTGATTCATTTCTGGTCCTTTGCCCATTCAATGTCTTATCTATTTCTGAAAATTTAGTATTAATCTTCAGATTTCTGTGTGTAGATTTTGTATCATTTCTAATTTTTCATTTATTTTGTGATTTTGTTCTTGTATTGCCTTTCAAAATTGTTCTAGGGTTTTGTCTGTGTTTTCCTTGATCTGTCAATTCGTTGAAGATACCTAAATATAATTCTTTTGAATTCCTTATCAGGGAGTTCCAGTGCTGCATCTTCCTCGGGGATGTGTTTTGGGTCTATATCTTGGTCCCTTGTTTCTCCTGCTTTATCTTGCTTCTTTGTGTGGACTGTGATGCTCTGTTGTCTCCAAAGCATTGTGACATTTTTGTGTTTATATTTAATTGGTGATTGTAAGTTGGAGTTACTTGCCCACAATTTTCGTTTTCTTTGTATGGTATCTATGCAAGCAGGGTACTGTGCTGTGCTCTTCTATTCACTAGTTGACAGCACTTATACACTCACCACTTGTCTTCTTTCCTGTTGTCATCCTCTTGTATGTCCCTGCCGACCTTGGCAAACAGAGCCTATATTTAGGTCCCTGGAATCTGAATGAGAAGGCTATCACTTTAAAATCCAAA
>NW_006921668.1:9259182-9260894 GCF_000298275.1 Orycteropus afer afer
TCATAGCGACCCCTCCTTGGGTTTCCAAGGCAGTATCACTATGGAAGTAGATTGCCCAATCTTCCTTCCGAGGAGTGGCTGGTGGGTTTGAACATCCAGCCTTCTGATTAGCAGTCAAGTGCCTTAGGCACTATGCTACCAGAGCTCCCTTTACCTCACAAACAATTAAAACAGTTTGTTATCTGGGCTTAGGGAACAAAGAAGAAACAGACCAAAAACTTGCCCTTTATTCTCTATCCATGGTCCAACCAAGGGAAGATACTTTCACAAATTGGCATTTTTGTACTTGGGATGAATGAGAGAATTCTGAATGTGATATAATTGGCCTGTCTTGGACTAGAGCACAGACATGTGATTTCCCATCTTTGGTGGTGTAGCGCCTAAGGCATTTGACTGCTAACCAGAAGGCTGGTGGTTCAAACCCACCAGCCACTCCTTGGAAGGAAGATTGCACAATCTTCTTCCATAGAGATACTGCCTGGAAACCCAAGAAGGGGTCGCTATGAGTTGAATTGGCGTCAGTGAGTTTGGTTTGATTTGGTTTTTAGAGAGAGATGAATGGATAACATTGAATCTTCATGCAACAGCACCTTTCAAACATTATGACTACAATCCCAAATATTTAGTCTCAGTCTATGAGCTGGGCTCAGATCTTTTATCATGGTCCCCCTGCTCCTCCAAGCAGGAATTCTTTTCCTTCTCCTGTAACCTTGCTACATAAGACATGAGTTTCTCTCTTAGTATTATATTCTCCACCAAAGATCCATTCAGAGAAGTAGAATTCTAATTATTATTGCCATAATCATTTAAGAACAGTTAAGAGTAATAAAGTTAATAAATTATTCTTCTAGGTAGATCATGCTGACTAATATATAAAGATATTTCTGACTCATGTTAGATTTAAAACCAAAACATACTTTCCATATGAACTCTAAACACCATTACTAGTCCTCTATCTCTTGCCAAAGAACAAGGGTTCTCTATTTGCATTCTCAGGCGACATGACAAGGAACTGAGAGTGGCAGCTGATCAATAGCCAACAAGGAACTGAAGACCTCAGTTCAACAACCCACAATGAAGTAATGCTGACAAAACCACTGAGTGTACATGGGAGTGATCCTTCCTCAGTCAAGCCTTCAGATAAGACAGCAGACAGGGCCAACACCTTGACTAAAGCTTTATGATACACCATGAAGAAGAGGACCTGGCTAAGTCATGTCCAGATTCTGGACCCTCAGAAACTGTGAGATAATAAATGTGTGTTGTTTTAAGCCATTAAATTTTGGGGTAATGTGTTACCTAGTAATCAATAAGTAATTAATATAATTAACTTTTATAACAGTAAACTTTCAGAAAGGACATTTAAAGTAAATTTGAAATGCAAAGGGACTTTAGAAGCTGACTTCCTGCCATGGTCAAGGGAGAAAGGGAAAGGCATGGATAACATTGGTGCACAGTTCAGAATATTTGCACAAGCTCATATAGATGTGGGCTTATTTAGATATCTCAGTACTGGGCTTTTTATCCTTCTGCTCTCCCAGAATACTGAATGATCTGAAAGGCAGAGCACCCATCCTAGTATTAGAAACCTGTCTATATTTTGTTGTTGTTGTTATGCACCGTCGAGTCGGCCCCGACTCATAGCGACCCCTCCTTGGGTTTCCAAGGCAGTATCACTATGGAAGTAGGATTGCCCAACCTTCCTTCCAAGG
>NW_006921668.1:9261674-9270469 GCF_000298275.1 Orycteropus afer afer
AAAAAAAAAAAAAAAAAAAGGAGGGGGGCTCAGGGAGGAGGAAAAAGGGAAAAAGACTCACAAGAGTGGGTAAGTGGTCACAGGTAGGTAAAGGGAAGACCCTTGTCCCCTTCTACATTAATTCTCCTTCTTTCCACCTCTGATACCACCCACATCATTTTCTCCATCACTGGTCCCATCCTGGGCATGTACCTATCTGAACAATATGCCTCTACTCCAACATCTGCCCCCAACTAGGGACTGAGTCCAGCCTACTCACTGGCTATGGAGAACCAAGTATCATTTATACCACCATTTGGTCTCAATTCCTGATTCATCTGGAGCTTCTGACAGAAGACAAACAGCCTATACAGTTCTTTTTAGAAACATGATTTGAGTTCTGGAGACACAATTTGTTCTAATACAAAAAACAGATGGAAAATACTCACTATTATTGCTCGCTTGAGTCACCAATATTTACAATGCTTTCTCTGAGCAACTGTCACACTATGGGAAAAATGCAACACCATACAGTAGTGAGGAACCCTGGTTAAGTACTAGACTGGTAACCAAAAGGTTGGCAATTCAAATCCACCAGCCACTCTCTGGAAGAAAGATGTGGCAGTCTGAGTCTGTAAAGATTTTCAGCCTTGGGAACCCTACGGTGTAGTTTTATTACTCTGTCCTATAGGGTTACCATGAGTCTGAATCAACTTGGTGACAATGTGTTTGGTTAGTGGGTAAATGACAAGCAGTCATGGACACTCTCAGGACCTGATCATGGATTAAACCCAAAAGACAGAGACATAATCTCATTATCACAAACATTTACTTATAAATGATGCCTGTTAATTTTTTTTTTCCTTCATAGTCTGGTTGGTTGCCCTATGTATATTTTTTCCATGCTAAGTTTTAACTACATGTATTCTAGCAAGCAAAATTTAAGCTCTTCTTTGTAGAGTATTTGCTATATGTTACAGAATTTTGCCATTTAACAAATGATATCTGGTGGTTGTGGTTTTATTCAAATATTTAGTTCCTGGGAACAAGGACAAAAACCAACGTAAGTTATATTATTAGCATTATGTCTGTTAAAATAATATGTGACTATTTTAAAAAATACTAATAAAAATACTGCACCACTGCTATAGAATATGGATGTAAATATGGCTTTAAGTGTCATAAAAAATATATTTTGCGTGTGATAGCATCAAACCATTAAGCTACACTCATTTACAAATCTCAATGACCTTATATATGAAAACTTATGCTTAGTGGCCTGAAATAAGGTCATTACACCCCGATGCTTTCACAACTTCCTCCTTTTTACTATAACAAGTGCTCACTATTATGGGAAGAATGCCTGCCTTTTCTTTGAAGCTTTGCAGAAGTTTAAGGAAACAGAGTTTTTAATCACACCCTTCTTTTCTTGCTTGCACTTCTGACTTCTCTACTTGACAACGGAATTTTAGGTTCATCGCAGATATAGCATTGGTCTTTAACCTTAGAAGGGTATTTCTAGGCACTTGATTGTTTGTATTTATTCTCATGTCAAGGACAAGTGGACTTGTGGAAACAAAAAAAGTAGAGCATAGCTTTTACTCTATTTCCAGATCAGCTAACCCAATTAATACAATTTAATTAAAACTTATTTTCTTTTCTTTCTGCAGAAGGGACTCTGAGTGTAGCTGTTGCAATGGAGTTTTCAGTTATATGTGGCTTCAGCTTCCTGTAACTCTTAAAGGGACACTTGCAGAGAGATACAAAGCATGTGATCCTACTAATTGATCTTCCCTTAAATTTCTCATGTGGTACCCCGGCAAATCGCCTCTCTAAATCACTTATTTTCTTAATCTGAAAAGGGGGAAATTTGATTTCTTTCTTACTTGTTTTTCTTGGGATTCAGTACTTCAGTAGTGCCTGTGCCTGTGCCTACAATAATACTCAAATTTGGCAGGTCTCAACTTGTTCATTGGAACAAATGGAAAGTAACCTGCTAAAATAAGAAACATTTTCTAATCTCGTCACAAGATGCATTTTTACTTTGAATGGGAGTAAATGTTCATAACAGTATAGATTCCCATTACCCCTTACATTAAAACTGAACATTCCTGCAAATTACATATATGATATTGGCAAAATTGTCTCTATTTATTTGGGTGCAAGAGAAATCCAGCAAGAGCTTCCCATTGCGCTTGGTTCACCACATTTGTCTTGTATTTCTTCCTGAGATTCAGCCTGTTATGGAGGTAGACATCAGTCACCTTTCTTGAAAGCACGCAGTCATAACTTACTTTATTACTCTCCTCTTCCACTCTTCTTCTTTCCAAAGTATGTGAAATCATTACTGAATCTATGACAGAAAGAGTTTCTTTTGTTTTGTATGAGTTAGAAATGAGTTTGGCTATGTGTAAAAGACACTCCAAAACAATTGTTTAAGTAAAAATGACGTGGTTTATTTTGTTCTTGTAGATGTCTGGGGATGGCTAGAACAGGATGATACAGCATCGAAGGACACCTGCGGGAGCCAGACTTTCTTTCTTCTTCTTTTTTTTTTTTTTTCCTGTTCTGCCAATTTTAATTGAAAGTCTTCAATATTCTTTATCTTTTTAGAAAATCCACATACCATATCCGTGTTGTAGGAAGTATGAACAAGGAAGGGAAAAGAAAAGAACAAAAGGCTAGAGAGTCTATCTAATTTTTTAAAGTTTACCTATAAGCCCCATTTAGTGATTTCTGTATACCTATTTTGGGCTTTAGCTAAGTACAAGGGACCTTGAAAGGGGAGTTTTTTATCTTGACACTATAATTCAACACACAAAAGTTGTGCTCTTAGTATAAGAACAGAAAGGAAAATATATATTGGGTAGGTGTGATGGTTAATTTGATGTGTAAAATTAGCTAACCACAGTGCGTAGTTGTGTGCTTAATGCTAGTCTAGATCTTGGCATGATGATATTTTACATGTGATTAAGATACCACTTGGGAAACCCAAGGAGGGGTCTCTATGAGTAGGAAACAACTCACCGGCAGTGAGTTTGGTTTTTGATGAATATTTATAATCAGTTGACCTTAAGTAAAGCAGGTGACCCCATATAATGTAGGTGGATGTCATCCAATCATGTTGAAGGTGTTTAGAACAAAACCTCATGTTTCCTGAAGGAAAAGGAATTCTACTTCAAGACTGTTACACAAACATTCTGCCACAGCTTCCCAAACACTTAATGTGCTCATGAGGAAGATGTCCATAGTCCAAGAGGCAGTCATTTGAACTGAACAAGGGGATATTGCATTGTTTAAAATTAAAAAAAAAAAGAAAAAGGTGTACATCAGGGCTGTATCTTTTCACCAAGCTTATTCAATCTGTATGCTGAGCAAATCATCCAAGAAGCCAGACTATATGAAGTAATATTGTGGTAGAAGTGCATCTTAAGGGTTGCATTTTGTTCTTGGTGCTAGTTCAAAGACCAAGGATGTGGTCCTGTCCTGGATCTTTTATTTTTTTTAATCAATATAGACTCTTTAAAATTCAGTATACTACCAAGCTACTTGTTTCAGCCAACTCTCTGAATAACAATAAACAAGGATCCTGTATGGGCATAATTTTATGCCTTAATGTCTTTTATGTACTGGTTTCTATGACTTGCCCATTTTCCTAAATTCCTCATGGTCAATACCAGTACCTTGAGGTAATTAGAAGCTGTCTTGTGTGAGGATATAAATATTCAGTGGGTTTTTTTTTTTTTTTTTTTACTGTGACTATCATATTATGTAAGGGGTTTGGGAAAGGCATAATGTGCCAATCTCAAGCTGGCCATTTCAAGTTGTGCTGTGTTTGGGATAAATAAGAACTTGGTCTGTTCAACCCTTCAAGGCTAAAATCATGAGCATTTCTCTCACCTTTCTTTCCAGGCCATGTGCAGGAATTGCATCTCTCAGCAAATTGTTCTTCTAATTCATCTCTGTTTTAGACAATCTGATTCTGGTCTAAGCTCATTTATCTGTTGTAGGACTTGGCTCAAAGCAGAAAGAAGAAATAGCTCAAGCCACTATTCTGATTTGTTTCCACTATTTTTCTAACACACAACCTGGGTTTGCATGTGGTCGGTACTGCATGTGGTGACACTTTAACCAAATGTCTCATTGCTGAAAAATAAGAGTCATGAGCTGCTTGTAACTAAAATCCCAATAAAATGCGTAACTAAATTGGAGTTTATTTCTCTCATAGAAAAAGTATGGAGGTGGGCAATCCACTGTCTCCATGAAATCAGCAATGATTCAGGGTCCTTCTTTCTTTTTTCCTTCACCAAAATTAGCATGATATTTGTCCTCAATTCTGTTGTTTCGTGGTAACAAAATGCCTGTTCTTCCTCCATCTTCCTTACTTACTGTGTGATCTAAATATGTTATTAATCTCTATGCTCAATTTCCATAACCATAAAATGTGTATTTGTGCATACACAAATATATATGTGTATATGTGTGTATGTGTATGTATATGTGTCTGTGTGTGTGTGTAAGGAGCTCTGGTGGCATAGTGCCTAAAGCATTTAACTGCTAACCAGAAGGTTGGCAGTTCAAACTCACCAGCCACTCTGCAGAAGGAAGATTGGGCAATCTACTTCCATAAAGGTTTGCTGCCTCGGAAACCCAAAAGGGGTTTCTATGAGTTGGAATCAACTCCAGGGCAGTGAGTTTGCTTTTTTGGTTATATATATATGTATGTATATATGAAAGTTATCTAGGGGTCCTTAATAAACTCTATCCTTCTTCTTTCTTTTGGTACCTGTCTTTTAAGATTCAAATAAATCTGGCTTGACCTCATTCTTATAGATGATGGGGAATCTAGTCTTTCACTTTATCTAATATATCTATGGATTCTTGGATGTCTTGTGTCTCAGCTAGACATTTTTTCCTTGCTCTGAGTTCTCAAACCCTCACTCTGCAACTGAAGATTCTATGATATTGACTGCAGAAAACACTGGGAAAAAAAAAAAAAAAAACTTTCAATTTGATTTTAAATATTTGTCTTTCTTAAAACCTTTCAGCCTCTCAATCATTTTCTTTACCAGAAACCTCATCTCTAGTTATTTTTTCTTGTAGTGTCCCAGCCTGCTGTTTGTATCTTTTATCTCTCTACCTTCTTCAACTTCTACTATTAAGCTGTTATAGTTGTGTGCCATCAAGTGGAAGTCGATTCCAACTCATAGCAGACCAAATATGGCAGAGTAAAACCGCCCATAAAGTTTATTAGGAAGGCTGATGGTTCAAACCCACCAACCACTCCTCAGAAGGAAGGTTGGGCAATCTACTTCCATTGTGACCCTGACTCAGAAACCCAAGAAGGCATCACTGTGAGTCGGGTCCGACTCAATGGCACATAACAAACAATCTTTATAGAAAGGAGCTCTGGTGGTGTAGTGGTTAAGATACTTGGCTGCTAACCAAAAGGTTGACGATTTGAACCCACCCGCTATTCCACGGAAGAAAGTTAAGGAGGTCTACTTCTGTAAAGAGTTACAGCCTTACAAACCGAATAGGGGTTTCTAAGAGTCAGAATTGACTCTATGGTTGTGAGTTTGGTTTCTTGGTTTTTAATCTTTACAGGAGCAAATTGCCAGATCTTCTCTCCCAGGGATCTGCTGGGGGGTTCAAACTTCTGACCTTTGTGTTTGGACTGAAGCACATAATCATTGCTCCACTAGGGTTCTTCATTTTCAAGCTGCCAGTGCCCAAACCACAATTCCTTTTATTTTTTGGTTTAATTTTTTTTCCTTATTCAGAGGCATTTGACCCTGTATTTATTTTACTACTAATCATCCTGATCATGTCCAGAGGCCTTCGTCTTCCATATCAAGGAAACTGTAAGTATAGTTTAAAAAAAAAAAAAAAACAGTATTCTCTCCTGGAAGCATTCAACTTAAGGCTTTTAAACTATCCCTCCGCCCTTTTGTAAATTTTCCAATACAAATACTTATCTCAAAAGATTATTGTAAAGATTACATGATACAACAGATGGAAAAGTGACTGACATGTTGTATATACATTTAATGAATGTTAATCTCCTTATCTCATAAATTCAACATAATTAAGGCGCTGCTCCGGAATACTGCCGGAGTTCTCCATGAAATATTAAAATGCTATCTAGTAATTACAATATAATTGTAAATAATCATCATAAAATTGAGCATCTAAAAAATATATGTTTAAATTCCAGAATAGAAAAACATTTTTAAAATGTGTTATTCCATTTTATGCTATTGCAAGCAGAGAAATCTAAAGTAATGAGTCTAGAAGAGTTTCTTTCATTTTTGGAAGTTATTAATCCAAACATGATTTTTCATTGTACAGCTTTGTGAATATGCATGAATTTGGTTCATTTCAGTAAATTCTGACCTCTGCATCCCAGCTTGGTGAGATTCATTTGTTATAAGTTCTCACAGAATCTGTTCCTATCTTCAGAACACCTACTTCAATTTGCTACTTGCTATACATTTATAATGTGAATATTTGACTAATGTCTGCTTCTACTTACTGGACCAGATTGTAGGACAAGTGGGAACAGGGTCTTTTCCCATTTTTGTCTACCTTTGTGGCCCCAGCCCCTAACACAATGTCTGGAACATGTTACTTGTAATTATTGGTTCAAAGAATCAGAGTGCAGACTGCTCTTTGACAATTCATACCCAACAACTGATAAAGGAAAATCTGATGTTCCTTCATAGCTTAGTCAACAATGCTTCATTGTTATTGAAAATATCCAGATTCTCACCAAAACATTCAAGGTCCATATAGTTTGGTGTGTGCCCAACTTTCAAACCTTGCCCCTCACTACTCCCTAACATTTATTCTGAGCTCCTAAATTATCTAATGGCCAGCTAAACTCCTTAAACCTCTGCCTGGAATACCAATTCCTTCCTAAAACGATCTTCCTGATAAATATCTACTCTTTCTATGGGACTCAGATAAAAAAAAAAAAAGAAAAAGAAAAACCTCTTGTTTCTTTTATTAAGCATTCTTGTACCTACTCTTAGGCAAAGATAGAAGTTTGTTCTTCTGTTTCTTCATAATTCTGTGTACAAAACTCAGTTAAGGCACTTATCACATGCCTCAAGGGCAGGAGTTTGTTCTCTTAAATTTTAAATTTCCAAGTCATTGAACAGTGACTTAGTAGTAGATAGTAAATATTTTTTGAGTGAATGAATGAATGAATGATAAAAACAATTGGAATAAATTGACACTGTTGTAGTTCATTATATGATTCCAATTTAAATGTGTGTGTGTGTGCGTGTGTGTGTACCCAGCAGATTTTGTTCTTTTCCTAAATGCAAAATATTTGATGAAGATTGGGTGACAGAAGACTCTATTCCCTCATGGTTTAAATTATTTAATTTATTTCTTTAATATTCTCAAAATCTGTGAGTCAGCATAACTTCTAAAGATTTTACAGATTGTATTGTGCCTGTTTAGACAGGGAAATTTTAGCAACATGAAATAACTATTAAATGAGCATTTGGTTTCAGCATAGAAGAAGGAATGAGGAAAATATATTCCTAGGTTACGTATCTTTTAATACATGTATTCTTCAGCATTCCACAATAAACATATCCCTTCACCACCATTTGTAATGTGAATTTATTTAGATCAACTCTTATGCCCTGCCAAATAATTTTCATTAAATTTCTTAATTATTTTACTTGATTGATCAAGTAAAACATACTTATACAACATTCAAACATCACAGAAATATGTGACTCCAAAATATTTCCCCATGTGCTGCTTCCTAAAGACAAATTTGGTACATATATTTTCCATATAAAGACTAGAGAATAAAATCACCTTTAAAAATATAGGACAGTAGCTGGATTACAGGAGGCAAATAAAGACAGCTGGTTAAATAGCAGATTTACTAAGAAGCTTAGCTGAAAGGGAAAATATATGAAATAATAACAAGATGGCAGAAAACAGATGGATGAAGTTTGAGGCTCTTGGAAGAGTATTGTTTTATTTCCTTGTTTTTCCTTAGGACGTTTGAGACTTGAACATCTTTATGGAGTAAAGTGAAAATACAGTAGAAGCAGGGGCTCATTACCCAATAAGCAAGGTAAGTATGCTGGTACTCTGTCCTGGTTAAGGATGTTGTTGTTGTTATGTTCCGTCGAGTCACATCTGACTCATAGTGACCCCTCCTTGGGTTTCCGAGGCAGTATCACTACAGAAGTAGATTGCCCCATCTTAGGGATAGTAAACTTAAAAAGAGGATTTGATGCTATAGGAAGTTGTTGTGGGATTGGGAGAAAACAGATACCAGCCATACCTAAAAGCAGAATCTTTGATATGGTGAAAAATGTGAAATAGTTCACTACAGATAAGTAAGTAAACAATAGTAACCTGTACTTCCCTTACTTATGGGGTAATATGATACTGAATGAAAATAAAATAATTGTAGGAATGGAGAGTAATGGGATGGTGTCTTTAATAATGAAATGGAATGTGATGTATTACAACTTAACCGTCTATAAAATATAATTTACAAAAGATCATGTAAGTCATTCTGCCACTTTCATTGGGCAGATTTTAAAAATACAACCCACAGAGAATGCCTACATTATGATTTTCACCTTAAAATTCTTGGCTGAGGTAAAGAAACATATGAAGCTGCCTCATCCTGAATAGTTCTAGCATAGGGCCAGTATTGTTGTTGTTATGTGCTATCGAGTTGGTCCCGACTCATAGTGACCCCTCCTTGGGTTTCCAAGGCAGTATCACTATGGAAGTAGATTGCCCCATCTTCCTTCCGAGGAGTGGCTGGTGGG
>NW_006921668.1:9277604-9284053 GCF_000298275.1 Orycteropus afer afer
GAGTCGGGGCTGACTCGACGGCACATAACAACAACAACAGCATAAGAAAACAAATGGTAAAAAATGTCTCAGTAAAATACAAAAGCAATTAAGAAAATTCAAAAATCAATAAACTAATTGAATCTTAAGAGTACAGAATGCTGTTACACCCTGGGCAACTCAACTTTTGGGAAGTGAATACTTCTTTAACAGTTAAGTTAAGAACATTAAAAATACTTTTGCTAAGGAAGGATATCAACATTTTAATCTACCTTAAACTGATAAAAGGGAAAACACAGAGCAGGGAAGAGGCAGGGGCTGGTTTTCATGGAGCCACAGACAGTAGGAACAAAATGTCCTTTGTTTGGAGAATATTGCACCTGCATTAAACTTACTGCTGACATCTCTTCGTTGAAATTGGATTTTTCTCTCCTCCCCCCACCTTTTATTGTTTTCAACACTGAGGAATGTGAGGCATGCCAGTTGTCGTCCTTGTCATTGGAACGTTTCTGTCTTCAGCTGTGAAAGGGATAGGGCTTCCTCACCTCGCTTGCCATCAGCACGTCATCTCAGCAACGCACCTGCGCCTGTAACACTACACTGTACCTTGCAGAGCTTCATACTTGTGTGACAGATGCAAGAGATCAATTTCCTGACGATATGGGCCTCAGAGTCAGGATCCTGTTCTGACAAGGAAGGTCTCTTTCAAATAATCCTAACTTTCCGTGGAGAGCTCAAACATAGCCGCAAAACCTTTTGAGAGCTGTGATATCAGTATCATAAAGGGAGGAACCATAGCTATAGGCATGATGGTTGTGGGACTTCTTTGAGGTAAGGATATTTAATATCATGGCATCGATATAGTGAAATGTCAAATATTGTATATGTTTTCTGAATATTCCACATTGTTGCCAAAGGAGAGAATGTGTCAATACACATGAGTTTTTTAAGCAATTATTTTATTTGTGAATGACTTAGTTATATATTTGAGTCCCTTGGTGGCGTAAACTGTTGCTGGCTACTAACAGAAAGGTCGAAGTTTCTTCTTCACCCAGAGATGCCACAAAAGAAAGGCACAATGGTCTACTTCCAAAAACCCAGCCATTGTAAACCCTGTAGAACACAGTTGTACTCTGACACACATAGGGGTCACCATGAGTCCAAATCGACTCAACAGCAACTTATGAACTGGTAGTTGCATATTGTAAATGAGTTCAGCCTTTTTGCTTGTGTTTGGACCCTTGAAGCTTTCTCCATGCCATTGTGAAGGGAGAAATTATCTCATCCCTGAACATTGTGTTCATGTCTATTACTACATTGTAATTCTACATGGTTTTGATGCATTTAGTTATCTTCTCCCTTCTTAGACTGTGAGTTCTCTAGGGCAGCACTGGAGAGTGTTCCCTGGGTCCAAATGTCTGATATCACATCTACTGTCAGCAAATCCCTACAAGATATTGGACTTATTAATGAATTAAGAATAAATGGATCACGAATCATGTTAGTCATAATAGTGGGGCTCCTCAATGTACAATAACACTTCTTGTTGAGACTGTCATTTTGACCTTCACTTAGAGCTCAACAGTGTATCCTGAATTGGGAAAAAAGAGAAGAAAAAGGAGAAGAGAAGATGAAGTGGGTTATTGTATAATCAAAGACCTGGCATCCAAACAGGACTCCAACACCTGAAAGTTGTGTGACTTTGAGCAATGTACTTAATATATGAGCACTATTCACTTTACTATAAAATGGAGGTAATGCAGAATCTAGGGAATTAGATAAGAAAACACATGAAAAATGTTTAGAAGTGCTTGTTCCAGAAAACTAACTCAAAAGTAGTTAGTACTAGAAGGATAAGACAAAACTTTCTTTCAGTTTATCAAAGATAATATCTTCACAATTGTGGTGTAGTAAATTACCTAGTATTTACTTTTCTAGCCTTAAGTCTTTGTAAACTCCATGGTGGAATATGCTGTCAGCAACTGAAGAGCTTCTGATTGTTAAAGTTATCCACCTGAGGTATTTCTGTTGAGAGAGGAGGAAAGCAATGTTCTGGGAAGTTCACTCTCTCTCTCTCAGGTGCTTAGAATTCTGATGTTATGATTGGTTAGTTTAGCTACTCTGCCAGGCTCAAAAGGAGCTCTCCTAGAGGCAAAAGGATTCTCTCTGACTGCTGGCTGAGAAAGATGTGCTGCTGAGAGAAATGCTCTCCTGAGAGACACATGCTGTTGAGAAAAAGACACTGAGAGAGATGTATTTCTGGGAGAGAGACAGAGAAAGACTATTGGCTGAGAGATGGCGATGCAGAGAAACTGAGTGTTTTTCCTGAACTTGAATTGTAGCCTTGTTTTTCCCTAATGAACCCCATAATCTGTGAGTTCTGTGTGGTCACTGCAGCAAATTATTGAACCCAGCAGAGAGGTGGTGGGTGTTGTGGGAGGAACAGTTGGTGTTAGGGTTGGTGAAGAGCTGGAGGGAGGCAGCATGTATGGTCTCAAAGGGATAGGTCTTGGGCTACTGATGGTGATTCTGTCTTCCTCTTGTGGGGTTAGAGGAGGTCAAAAGATGCGGCCTCCTTCCCCTTTTGTCAGTTGGTGTCAGGAGTGGGATTTGTTTTAGTGGCTCCAGACTCACAGAGGCATGGGACTTTGTAAAAGAAAGAAGGGAGGGGCCTGGACAGTGAAACTTTGGATTATAAGGTGGTTACTTGGTTGGTGTTACCTATTAAAGGAGATAATTGATTCAGAGGCTAGGGCTTTCAGTTACACCCAGTCAAAGAAACAAGGCCATATACATAGAATGGGAAGATAATCAAGGTGAAGAGATGAAACTGGAATGTCTTAAAAAGGACTATGTGTTTTGGCTTATGCGTTTATCTGAATGTACTACAGGTATTGAATGTTCTCTTACCCTCTTGTCCATTAGAAATGATTATGGGGTGTGGATAACTGAGAGCCTATAAGTCCGCCTTCAGGCAATACTTGATTGGATATGTTAAAAGGGGAAATAGAATCTTCCCAGAAGAAACACAGGCTTTTGATTCAAACCCTGTATGTAGAGTATAGGTGGGTTAAGTAGAAAACCTGAGACCTACCCAGTACTACTAAGGGAACAGAAGATTTGTGTTTGAAGAAAGGACCTGAAGGGGAAAAAAAAAAAAAAATGTTTGCCTTTTTGAATTTCAAGCAAGCAGTTAGGCTTTGCACACATCAAGGCAGGAAAGTCATGGTCCATGAGAGAAACCCATTCCAGGACTGAAAGTTAAAGGAAGCCCGTGAGTAGCAGGTCTGTATGCTACATGCTTATGATCACCTAGTTTCTCTTGAATGGGAATGGGGGAAGTGCAGCAAAGTAAAAAGAGTTTGGTACTTTTTGACATAGGCCATGGAGGCTGGAGATGAGAGGAAGGGCTGGCTGGTAGAAGTGCAATGAGTTGTGAGCCTTGGGCATTAAAATAGTCCCTGAGGACTGAGGATGTGAGAGAAGGTGCTGGCTTGTCTGAAGTGAAGGGAAGAGTGTGACTCCCAAACTTGGCAGCTGCTACCAATGACCTAGTTGGGAGGCTAGGGCTGAGCTGACCAGAACCTGACAAGATGAAGAGGAGGATGTTTGACTCTGAGCTGGTGTTAAGTTGCTGCAATTTGATAGCTTGCACTGGGCTGGACTTTGCTTGTTTATGGATGCAGATACCTAAAGTTTCCAAGCACAACAGAAGATTCTCCAGAGAGATTAAAAAAAAGAAGAAGAATGTTTTAAACTTTGGAAGAAAATAATAAATTAGAGGGTTATAAAGTTCTTATTAAAATTAAAAAAAGAACATTATAAAGATCAGGTAAACACTAAAACAAGAGCAATAACAGAAATGAAAAGAAAATCCACAAATAACATGCAATCAGCACAGACAACATATAGAATGAAGGAATCATCAGAACCACACACATTAAAAAAAAAAAAAATGACAGCAATAAAATCATACCTATTGGTAATTACACTAAATAGAAATGAGTAAATAGCAGCGATCATTTATAGGTGGTAGCAGAATGGATAAGAAAACATGATCTATCAATAGCTGTCTACAAGAGATATATCTTAGCAAAAGGACAAAAAATAAGCTAAAAAATAAATGCTGGAAAAACATATAAAGAAAATGGCAACTAAATAAGAGCAGGAGTGGCAATATTAATTTTTTATAAAATTGACATTAAGGCAAAAACCAGCATAAGAGACAAGAAAGGACCTTAAATAATGATTAAAGGATCAATTGAAAAATAAAACATAACTATAATAAATATTTATACATTCAAGGAAAGAGTCTCAAAATACCTACATCATACTTTAACAGACTAAAAAATAGAAAAAGACAACTCCACATTGTAGTAGGAGACCTTAATATATCTTTCTTGATGAAGAACAGAACAACTAAAGAGGAACTCAACAAAGACACAGAACTATACAACATAGTCAACCAATTTGACCTTATAGACATACGCAGAACACTCCACCCAACAACAGTATATTATACAATCTTTTCCAGTGTACATAGACAATTCTGCAGACTAGATCATGTGTTCAACCACAAAGCAAGCCTTGATAAATTTAAAAACATTGAAATATTATTAAGCATCTTCGCAGACCACAGTGCTAGGAATTTACAAATCAACAGCAGGAAGATCAAAGGAAAACATATGAATTGTAAACTGAGTTAAAAATTGGTTTAAACACTGAGAAATTTGTCCAAGATTTGCTGGAGGAGAACTTCCCTGATATGATGAAAGAGGAGAAAAATACATTCAGGAAGTCCAACAAACCTCAAACAGTATAGACCCCAAAGGAAAATCACCAAGACATATCATCATCAAACTCATCAAAACCAAAGACAAAGACAGAATCCTTAAAGCAGCACAGGAAAAACAAAAAGTTATCTACAAAGGACAGCCAGTAAGAATAAGCTCTAATTTCTCAGTAGAGACCACACAAGTGAGAGGCAATGGGATGGTATATATAAGCCCTGAAAGAGAAAAATTTTCAACCAAGAAGTATATACCTGCAAAATTGTCCTTCAAACATGATGGTGAAATCAGGAGATTTCCAGATAAGCAGAAACTAAGGGAATTTGTTAAAACCAGGCCAACCTTATAAGAGATATTAAAGGGAGTCCTTTGAACAGAGAACCCAAAATAACAAATAACAACCAACCATTGATACCCAAGATGGCATAACCCAGAAACCACAGCTATGGACATACCCAAAGTGAAATGAGCTTACAAGATTGTAAACAGGGAACCAGAGACATCAATTGGCAAGTGAGGACAACTACAAACAAAAAGCAGGAAAATACTCTGTACTTACAGAACTTCTAAATGAGGAGGAAGTTAAGAGAGTTGAAAGATAGAATGGACTGTTCTAAACTCGGGGAGGAAATTATAAATCATAGGGTAACCTCAAAGAAAAATGATAAACTTCATATCACAATAAAAAAATGACAATCACAAATACTCAGCAAATACTAAAACAACAGCAACAAAGGAAATGATAATGATAAAGGATTCATAAACATAATGAGCTCAGCACAGAAAATAATATGGAACAAAGAAACAAGGGACACCATGAAAAAACACATTCCAAGATGGCAGCAACCAATTCATACTTGTCAATGATTATACTGAATGTTAATGGATTATATGCACCACTTGAGATGGAGAGTTGCAGATTAGATAAGAAAACAAAACCCATCAATATGCTTCCTACAAGAGACACCTTAGAGATAAAGACAAAAATAGACTAAAAATCAAAGGTTGGAAAAAGATATATCAAACAAATGGCAACTGTAAGAGAGCAGGAGTGGCAATATTAATTTCTGATCAAATTGACTTTAAGACAAAAACCACCATATGAGACAAGGAAGGACATTATATAATGATTAAAGGATCAATTGAACATGAAGATATAACCATAATAAATATCTATGGACTCAATGAAAGGCCCCAAAATACATAAATCAGACTTTAAAAGAGTTGAAAAGCCAAATAGATGATTCCACACTCATTGTGGGAGACTTTAATACACCACTTTCTTTGAAAGATAGAAGTGGAAAGAAACTCAATAAAGATGCAGAAGAGCTAAACAATACAATCCACCAACTTGGCCTTAGAGACATCTATAGAGCACTTCACCCAACAGCAGCACAATATACATTCTTCTCCAGTGCACATAGAACATTTTCCATGATAGACCATATGTTAATCCATAAAGCAAGCCTTAATAAATTTAAAAACATTGAAATACTGTAAAACATCTTCTCAGATCATAGTGCTATCAAATTAGAAATCAACAATAGGAAGATCAACAGAAAAAGAGTAAACACATTGAAACTGAACAATACCCTCCTTGAGAAAGACAGGATAAGAGAAGAAATAAAAATTGAAATTCAAAAATTCCTTGAATCAAACGAGAATGAAAACACAACATAC